>NW_004457442.1:1315975-1412931 GCF_000313135.1 Acanthamoeba castellanii str. Neff
GCGTACGGTGCGGGCGGCGACGGGCGGCGGCTGGGCGCGCAGCGGCGAGGTGGCGCGGGCCACGGGCGCTGGCGACCCGCGATGGGGCACGAGCGGCGACACCGGCTTCGGCGTCTGTGTCTCTGTCTCTGTCGCGGGTGCGGCGGCCGGTTCGTATGAGGGCGCACTCGCGACGGTGGCGGCGGGAACAGCCGGCGCTGGAGGGAAGAACGAAGGGAAAGAACGAAAGAGACAAAGTTCAGAAGACGGAGGAGGGGAAAGAGGGAAGGGGGATGGGATGCCTACGTTCTGCAGGAGGGGTGGACACGCGCAGCTTGGTAGGCGCGGCCGGAGCACCAGCATCGTCGGTCGTTGGGATATCTGTCGAGAATAAAAATTAAAATACGAATAAAAATAAAACATCACATTTTGAATAAAAAGAAATGTTTGAATAAAAAGAGCACGTTCAAAAATGGAGTTAAATGCAATAATGGAAAACAATTTGGTGCCTCGTGGCGGTGTGTAGCTGCACCGCTGCAATTCGGGTTTACGGCACACGTAGACACACGCAGAGAAAAGATGGCGGGCCGGGGAGGGGGGCACTGGCGCACCTCCAGGGGCGATGAAGCCAAAGGTGTTGCGGAAGGCCTGATTCTTGCGCGGGCTGAAGGTGGGCAGCCGGTCGGTGAGGGACGGGGTGGCGGGCCCCGCCGTCGGTGCGCCATTCACATTTTTGTCGACTGCGGCAGCTCTTTCGTTATCGTCGGCCCCGCCTTCTTCGCCCTCTTCATCTCCAATCTTGAGGCCCTCGAGCACGTTTGCACGGAGCTGTCGCCTTCGCTCTTCATCGTGCGTGTAGTCGTACTCTTCCTCCTCGGTTCCGTGTGACGAGAACATGGTGGTGCGCCGCCGCTTTCCCCTCCTCGTTTTTTAGTTCCTTTTACCTAAAGATCGAAAAGCGATGCCTCGCTTCCTTCCCCACAACACTTCGCTTTCGCTCTTGTCTCTTTCGCTCTCGGTGGCCCCTACAACGGCAAGTCGGCAAAAAGAAGCAACAAATGACGCTCTTCTAACGCGCAATTGCGCTCACCCGCTCACCCTGGAGCCAATAGCAGGACACGGCCCAGAGAACGGCAGCCAATAGCATTTTTTCGGCGGAGGAACGAGCAGTACGGAAAACCAATTTCTCAAAACTTTTCCTTTTAGTCAGGAATGCTCTGCCGAACTTGCTGCCCCAATCGATCGATGTCGCTCTTTGCTTCGTGTGAACACGATGGATAGAATGCCAAAGGCGCACCAACGGAGCGGACTGGGCTTGCCCCTCCCGCTCGTCTTCTTTCTCCTTTCGTTACTCTTCTGCACACCCAATTTTGGGGCAAATTCCGAGCAATTGAGCACAGCCGATGTGCCGGATTATGACCTTGACACACGCAACGTCGAAGATGAAGAGCTTTTCTTGGCCAACGATCAGCTGTACATACAATTCTACGCCAAATCGCCATCGTCCAAGATGATGTTCAACCAAACGACCTACCAGGCGGATTTCTACACCAACGTCGTGTGGTCACAGCTTACCGAGGGCGAGAATCGCCAGTTCCCCATCCCGAGCGACTTCTCCTTCGTCAAGTCACACGTCCCAAACCCAGGCACAGCCTTCACCCATCAAATCATTTCTTTATCTATTTATTACGTTAATCATCAAATCGTTCTACACGCATCATAGATGGCAACGGCACGCTGTACCAGAGAGTCACCTTCAACGCCACTGTCAATAATGGGTATCGTGTGTGCGTGTGCGGTAGTGCGTGTGCGGTAGTGCGTGTGCGGTAGTGTGTGTGCGGTGGTGCGTGTGCGTGTGCGTGTGCGTGCTTACCAACACACGGTGTCGTGCACAGGTCGGTGCTGATGGCTGATGTCTACCTGACCAACAAGGCCGTCAACATGACCCTCACATCGTCCTTCAATGCTTCGGTCGAGCCCTTGCTCGCGCCTCTCGATCTGCCGGCGCCCACCCAAGTCCCCTCGCGCCTCCTCCACGCCAGCCCCGAAGACAACTCGCTCACCCTGCAGCTCGGCCCCAGCTCCCTCCTCGTCAAGCTCCGCGTAACGCACTCTCTTGCCCCACTTCTTTCGCTCTTGCTCTTCAGAGATGTAATGCTTTTCTTACCGCACACGTCGCACACGTCGCACACGTCGCACACGTCGCACACGTCGCACATCACTGCAGGTAATGAATTGGCACTACGCGAGCACGAAGAACACCCTCACGATGGCGGGGAATGTCGAATCTAGCGCGAGCGGCATTGACGTGTTCTGGAGCAAGTATCCGCCGCCCACGAACAACATGGCCACCGTGGGTCTCCCTGGTATGCCCACCCCCACGTGATCGTGGATGCATATGTGAGTGTCGTGTCGTTGGCCGTGTCGTGTTCCAGAGCTAAGCAAGCCACGTGCTATGTAGGTGGTCCTAAGATCATCATCGTGCACCTGATGAACAACGCCACTGTGGGTTGTGATGGAGTGACCAAGTCGATTCAGTCCGTTTACGTCGACACACGGTAGGTGGCCCACACGTTGCAGTTCGTTTTCGTCTCGTCGTGCGTGGTATTCCCTCTCACGCGCTCTTCTATCTCTCTTTTTCGTGTAGCTACGACCTCCGCCACATTCTGTCGCCCGTGTCGGCCGACATTCGCCTGATCTTCCCCTCGCTGCACGACACCTTCCACTGCGTCAACGCGACCAACCACTCAGTGCCCTGCGAGTGCAAGGAGACTTTCATCGACTTCGTCGTCTACATGGTACGCGTTAACACACACACAACACACATCACCTTCGTTATCGCTCATGGGCCGTACAGGAACTGGACAAGTGGGAGACGATCGTGCATTGGTGGCTCATTGCGGGCATCATCGTGCTCGCGCTCGGCGCCTTCGCGATCCTCATCTGCGTGTTCGTCTGCGTCGCACGACGGTACGCCTCGCTTTTCGCTCTTCGTTCTTTGCGCTTCGTTCTTTTGACACAGCTGTTGCGTATTGGGGGGGGGGTCTTAGGTACAACCGGTCGCTGCAGGAGGACAAGATCAAGGAGCGGGAGGAGAAGCGGGCCAGGAACGAGCGGCAATCGGTCAACCCCGCTGGCGCCACCCGCGTCCGCGGCGATGAGGAGTCTTCGTCGGGCGAGGAGGCCACCGCGGCCCAGACAGAGAAGAGGGTATGGCGCCGGCCCGACCTCACCGCAGAGGAAGAGACCGACCCACTCCTCCGATTCGTGTACAAGAAGAAGACCATCTAGGCACGCCCACGACAAACTACAATAATAATTCTTTTATTTATTTACGTTTTCAGCGAATCGAGTTACTGCGAAACCAGGATTTATCCGGGCTTGGTCGGAACGGCCGAGGCGGAAGTCGCGTCGCTGTGCTGGGATCGCCACGACTGCGGCCGGCAAGGAAGCCGGAGGCGTACGGTGAGTACATAAGGCCATCAGCGCCAGCCCAGATAAGATCTGCAAGCATCAACACAGCAAGCAGCGAGGCAGCGAGCGTACAGCCCACAGAGAACCAACACAATGACACACACAACGTCGGACTACGACTACATCTTCAAGCTGATCCTCATCGGCGACTCGGGAGTGGGCAAGAGCTGCCTGCTCACGCGCTTCGCAGACGAGACCTACCACGACGCCACCCTTTCCACCATCGGCGTCGACTTCAAGTTCCGCAACGTCACACTCGCCGACAAGACCGTCAAACTCCAGGTCTGGGACACTGCCGGTACATTCTCCCCTCCTGTTCACCATCGTCAGCATCATTAGTAGCATCATCATTTTCATTTTTTCCGTTCAAGCCTGCTCACCCGCTGATCTATTTCTCCCTCATGCTCAGGCCAAGAGAAGTTTCGCACGATCGTGGCGAGCTACTACCGAGGCGCGCACGGCATCCTGCTGGCCTACGACACCACCAACGCAGCCTCGTTCGAGAACCTGGGCTACTGGCTCCAGGAGGTGAAGCGATTCGGGTCGTTGACGTGCCCCGTGGTGCTGGTGGGGACCAAGACCGATCTCAAGTCGAAGCGCGTCGTGCCCGAGGAGGCAGTGCGCGCCTTCGCCGAGCAGTACTGCGGCGGGGCCAACACGCTGGTGGAGACTTCGGCCAAGACGAACGAGGGCGTCGAGCAGGCCTTCCAGCTGCTGGTCCAGCAGGTCTTCAAGCAGCGGGTGAACGTCGACATGGAACCGCCCAGGCAGGTCCCGCGATCACTCCTCCAGCCCACGCCAGATGACTACACCGCCTCGCGATGCGGGTGTTGAATACGGTCAGAAATAAATTAAAAATGAATTATGAATAAGAAAATGACAAGAAATTGGTGCGGTATTGGTTGCTCCGCTGTTGGTTGTGCCTCCTCTTCCTTTTCTCGCTGACGGCTGGTCTGTGTGCTGTTTGGCTCAATCGAAAGGTCTTTTGATCTTTTTCTCTTCCCTTGATCATCTCTTTCTCTCTCGTGGAGTTACAAATCTCTTCATCTTCGCGAGATGGGGTGTTGTTCTTCATCTCCTATTGAGGACCTCCGAGCGCCACTGTTGGCGCGTTCGTCCGCCCACCAGCCGGCGGCGGCCGCTGAGCCCTACCCACCTTCGCTCGACTACAATTCCTCTTCCTCTTCGGCTTCGGCTTCGGCCTCGACTTCTTATCACCACCCTCCCGTCCCGACGTCTGTCCACGCACAACGCAAGCACAGCAGCGCAAAGAGCGAAGCGGTGGCTGACAACGAGCGTGACGCGAAAGCGCAGACGTCAGAGAAGAACGAAAGCGATGAGTCGTCGCTCACGGCCAGCGGCCTCCGGGTGATCGACGCGCCTCGGCCGGAGGGCGCCACAGAGCACATGACGAAGGAGGAAGAGTTCGAGTTCTACAAGAAGAAGATGGAGCAGCTCAACCGCGAGAAGGAGGATACCAACGCTCGATTCCTCAAGGAGGAGCGCGAGAAGCAGAAGCTGGACAAGCAACACAAGAAGCCATCGGTGGCGTGCACCCTGCAACGTTGCAAGCCACACATGAGCGCGCGCATGTGAGAGCTGACAGAAGGCGTTGTGTGAATGGTCTGTGCAGCTGCTCACCTTTTTCAAGGGCGGAGAGGAGGAAGAGGACGAGTTCGCGATCGGCGCGCCGCAGGGGTTCAAGCACGAATCGCACATTGGCTGGACTCCCGAAGGCGGCTTTGATGTACGCACGACACGCACGACACACAACACGCCGCACGGCGCTCCTCTTTAGACAATCCACATGTCGTGGCGTGACGAAGGAGAAGACTTACGCGGAGGTTGCGGCTGCAGATCTTCAACGTTCCGAATGAATGGAAGAAGCTGATGTCCAAGGCCGGAGTCACCGAGGAGCAGATGCAGGACAAGGAGACCGCCATGTTCATCGTCTCCTTCGTCGCTAGTACTCTCGGAAACCAGCAGGGTACGTACCACGCACGTAGTCGTCGTGGTGTGTGAGTTCCAAACTCATGGCATCGGTGTGCAGGTGGACAAGCAGCGGCGCAGGCGCCCGCGGCTCGTCCCGTGCAAGTGGAAGAGCGAAGGGAAGGTGAAGGTGAAGCGGAGGTGCAAGTCAGCCCCAACGAGAACTCTCAGGCGGAACAGGAGCGCCCAGGAGAAGAAGAGGAGTCCATACCGTCAGCTCCTCCTGCTCCGGTTGCGCCCGCTCCGGCCCAGCCCACTCTCGGAGGTTCCTCGGCGCCTCCACCGCCTCCGGTCCTCCGGCCTTCGGTGCGCACCACTCGCGTACAGAGCTTGCGTCGGCGGTTGGCTGACTCGCTTTCTTTCGGAGCGCAGGTGGCGGACGAAGGCTCGTCGGGCGACATGTTCTCGGCGATCCGCGGCGGTGTGGCACTGAAGAAGGTCGCAGCGCTGCCCGATGTCAAGAACCTGTCCGTGCAGGAAGAGGTAAGACGTGGGCATCGATGTTCTCTTGCAGACATTCGCGCGATGGCTGACGAGATGACGCTTGAATTGGACAGGACTCCATCGCGGGAGCCCTAGCGCGAGCGCTGCAGAGCCGGCGATTCGCGATCAGAGAAGAGGAGGAAGAGCCGGAGGAGGAAGACAACGGCGAGTGGGACGACTGATGAGCTCGCATGTGGCTTTTCTGTGTCTTAGCGGAAAGATACAAGCTTCGAAGCCCGCTCAGGCTGAGTCAGGCATATCGTCGCACCTTCTCTTCTTACGCGCGTTGAGTATCTTGTTCCTCACCTTCTCCATGTAGTCGTCGGTGCTGGTATTCAGGCGTGCTTGCTTCCGTTCGGCTTGAGGCTTTCTCTTCTTCGAGGTCTTCTTCTCTTCGTTCTCGTCCGTTCCGCCGCACGAAAAGATATCATCGTCCATGGTGCTATCCGCAGTCGTCTTGGCCGCCGCCGCCGCCGCCTGGGTCTCTGCGTACTCTGTACTGGACTGCACCGCTAGTGTCGCCGTCGAGTTGGCCTTCTCGCTTGCTTGGTCGATGACTCTGCTTACCTCGATCCTCACGAGCTCTGCCATCTTCCGATCCCGTTGCTCCAGTAGAGCGGTCAAGGAGGCTAGCTGCTTGCGGTTCGATTCCTCGACGACGCGCTGCACCTCCTTAACGAGCTCGTTCTTGGTACGCTCCAGCTTCCGATTGCTCTCTTGCTCTATGAGTCATGCTTACCGTTAGCTTCCGCACAGTTCCATTTCTGATCAATACTGAAGGACCCTACCTTGACGGAGCAGCAGCGACGCCATCGTCTTTTCGTACTCCTTCGTGGGCATACCTTGGAGTTGCCCTTGCAAGCCTACCATCATCGTGCCGATCTGGTGAAGCAGAGGCGCCGCATGCGATGTTATCCAGTCGCCTAAAGCTAACCAGGCCTAGTCCTATGCACCTGCTGCGTGAACTGCCACAGGCCTTGGTCTTCGGCTTGCGTCTTCTTCACGAGTAGCGGTACGAGGCCCTTCACTTTATGATGCGTACGAAATACACTGTTAGGAAGCGCTTCGACATCAACGACAAGGTCGGCGTACGTTCTCCAATGAGGTTCTCCATCAAGCTTTGGTTAAGCGCCATGCTCGCCTTCGCTTCCTGGAGCTCGCCGAGTACCTTCTCCGCGTTGGCTTGCCACTGCTGCCGATGACACAGTTGCTGCAGATCTACCGCTTGCTGGGCCAGCGAAGCTGTAGACATCGCCAGTGCGCTCGACGACGGTGGTGATGGCCCTACAGCAGAGGCTGGCATGCTTGAGGTGGACCACTGCCACATGCCTTTCGTCTCCTGACTCTGCGACATCGACCCTCCGCTACTCCAACTTCAGACTACTCACGCAACTCTGGTGGTATAGAAGACGCGAATGTACCTTGATGGTCCGGCATCTGCTGGAGAGGAGCTCGACGTAGCGAGTAGCGCCTGACGCGTAGCGGTCACAGCTGCCTTCTGCTGACTAGCTGTCGCCAACGCCGCGGCCATGGTCCCTGATGAAGAGTTTTGCTTCCGAAACTCTTGCATTGAAGCTTTCTCGAGCAGGCTCGCGATATCCACCACGTTCGGCTTCATCTTCTTCCTCCTTCTACTTCGCTCTCTTGTGTTTTGGACGAACCTGCGCGGCCGGCAAAGGGAAATTATTTTATTTTGATTTTTCAACCGCCACCTTAGAGTACCGAGTCATCGGCCTGAAAGTTGATGGAGTTGTGGGCGGCGATGCTCGATTGGCTTCGCTTACGCCAATAAGTGATGGCCACGGCCGACACGATCACCACGAGCACCAAGAGCACGGCCAACGGCACCGCCACCGCCACCCCGATGATCAGACCCGTATTGTCGCTGCTGCCTCCTCCTCCTCCATCGCCGCTCCGCCCCGTCAACAGCACCCCCAGATCTGGCGATGGAGAATTATCGTCAGTGCAAGCTTTGATCCTTCTATTATGTGCCAGTGTAAGGTGGCAAAGAAAGCAGGGGGGGGTAAGGGGGGGTACCAGGATCGTAGACGGCGCTCGTGTTGAACCGCGCAAACGACACCACCAGGCTTGAGCTGGTGGCGTCCAGTGTGAACTCCACCGCCTTGCGCCCGTTGCTGCCCGCCTCCTTGGCCGTCACGAGCTTGCCGTCGAGCTCCACAGCTTCCACCAGCCGCACCCGAGTCGACGCGCGACCCGAGTAAGTGGTCTGCTGGCCTGTGAGGGCGAACTCGCGCACGAAGTCGACCTCGTCGCCGGCCACTTCGCTGAAGCCCGTGAAGGCGGGCGTGATGGCCACGCGCACTTCGGCACGCTCGTTGGGGTCGTCGGACTGCCACACCCAGTCGGTGAGGCGCACGGTGAACTTGGCAAAGGCCGGCGACACGTTGAACTTGACCGGCGTGTCGCCTCCCAGATTGACCTCGGTGGTGTTGGAGAAGAGATAGTACTGCAGGCCCAGCATCGCCCCTTCTGCTATACCCTTCGCGTCGCTGTCGGAGTCAAATTGAAGAGCACACGAATAGATGAACGACTGGTCGGCGCCGAGCGTGTTGTTCTCCACAGTGGCCCACGTTCCTGGAGTTCGTGTGAGCAGGAATGGTAACATTGTTCGAGAAAAGGTGCGTTGTACCATTCACGACGGTGGCTGTGCGTGTGGAGTTGTTGGTGTTGGAGCTGCTGATGGTGCCCAAGGAGAGACTCACGGCGGCCGAGCTCTGCTGCTGCCCGCTCGAATCTGTGCGCTCTTTGTGAACCAGCTGCTTCTTCTTGTTTGAAGAGAGATTCGAATCTGGAAAGGTACCTTGAGGCAGAAGGGTGACTGCAGCGGTCGTCAAGTTGATGAGGAGTGTGGGCGCAAATTGCAGGTTGGTCGAGTTGGAGATAATGAAAGCCGGAGTCGGCGATGGGAACACAAGCTGCGCACAATTGGGGCCTGGATGGACAGCACCATGTCAGCCTCTCCAGATCTGAGGCAGGAGGTTGTAAGGATAGACGAGTAAGTGAGACGGGGTTAAGAACCGATGCCGGTGGCGTTGGGTGCGGTGTTGAGGACTGGAACAAAGGCTGAGAACCAGCTAAACCCACTTCCGCATATGATCCCTATGGGCAGTTGATTAGGACGGAACGAATGGGTGAGCGCTCGCATGGTTGAAGTGAGGGCAAAGCGAAGAGAAGAAGATCAAACCCGAGGCCAAGCTGCCCGTGACATTGAGCGACACCGGGCCGTTTTGGTTCCACGTCTTGTCGGGCGACGGATAGCTCTCGCTCTGTCCATCCACTCCTGTAGCGAGATTAATGCGTTACTCATTCCGATGTCTGGCTGGCGGTAAAGATTGAGAACGTACCAACCGTAATGGTAGAGGTGGAAGCCACCGTAAGCGCAATGTTGCCATTCTGCGTCCACTTACCCATGGGACCCATATAAACTCCTGCATGCGGGGCATCACATGAGCCATTGTTCACCCGGGTGCATTGATTGGGGGGGGGAGGCGGCAATACCTCTGGGGCCTTCACTGATGTCAATGACAGCATTGCCGCCTTGTATCCATTCTCCCCAACAGCCCACCACTGGGCCACGAAACATTGTTGCGGGTTAGCGGAGTGATCCCCGGCCCAGCAACATGCTAGGTGAGGGCGCATCTACTGTAGCATGCCGGATCGCAAGAGTACGTGTTGGTCCCATGTGCTGTGAATGTTCCTCCGCTTTGCGTCCACACTGCAGTTTCCGCAATGTACACACCTGACCCAACCACCACACAACCGTCAAGATCACATGCTTCACGCGCTTGGGTGTGGCTTGCCTGGTGAAGATGACGGTACCAGAGGCCAGGTAGCCAGAGTGGGTTAGATCGACAGACGCCGTTCCGATCCACTGCGAGTTTGAGTTCATCCTCACAGCTTGTGCGCCCAGGCGGACAAGAGCGAGGGCGAGCAAGAGAGAAGTCAGCCAGTCAGCGGCAAGACACACACGCACAGCAGACGCACAGCGTACCTCTCCCCTGGTCCGCGGAGATAGTGACAGGGCCATCTTGTTTCCACACGCCATCCAGCAGAACCACTGGAAGCGAGCAAGAAGGGAGGAGACTGAGGAATAAATGTTACGGTGCTCAGATGCAGGACTTGTACCTGTGACGAAGGGTCCGGTGTGTGCCTCCACAAAGGCGCCAGCTTGCTTCCACTGCGCGCCCGCCGCCACATGCACTCCTGCATCGCCCTTTGTGAGGTCTACATATAACGTTCCTTTGTGCGTTGGCAGTCCCGCGTACCGGTCATAGTGAAGTCAAGGTTTGTGGGAAACACCCTGACCTCGAGCTCACCGCTTTGAGTCCACGTCCCGTTCCTGATGTCGGCGCCAACGGCATTATTGACTGGTCGGACGTTGCGTACCAAGCCCCCCCCCAAAGAGAGAAGTCGTCAGTTGTGCGGTGCCGGGAAGTGGGCCACTTCTGTGTGCGTACCATCCGCTAACGTCATAACGATGTCATTGTCCTGCAGTATCGCACCACCATCATCCAAACCAATCCCTGTGTGGATCGCCGGCAAGTGAGTTGAGTGTGGGAAGAGGGGAAGTTACAGAGGGATCTGTACCACCGGTGAGGTTCAAACGGTCCTGGAGCATTCCGAACGACACGCCTTGAATCGTGAGCCACTCAGTATCTGCACCTTGCACTGTAACGACCACCTCGCCCATCAACCTGCACGTCCGAAGGCAAAATGGGGGGGGGGTAAGATCAAGCCGAGCACGGCAGCAGACCACAGACAGGCAAGGTGCAGGTACCTCAGGGTGAGGTTCGGCTTGGCGACCACAACAGAGGGCTCCGAGTAGCTGCCGGCCGCGACTTGGATTTCGTCTCCGGCACTCGCGTCTGTCAGGGCGGAGGAGATCGAGTCACCTGGGTTCACCATCACGAGGCCTGCGTGTCGAGCAATCCCCAGCATAAATTAGTGCGCACAGAAAAGAAAAGAAATAATAGTGCTGGGCCTCTCTGGGCGGGTAGGGTGTGGGTTACGTGCCTCCCTCCACGGTGCCAGGGCGGATGGAGAAGAAGAACAAGACGAAGAAGGAGATCGCGACGAGGAAGGTCGATGGGACTTGCCGATGGTCTGCTGCCATTGAGCTAATGTGGTTTGTGTGTAGTGGGTTGCAGGAGTTCTTTTTCAAGGGGGTGAGCTGGTATATCTCTGTGGCTTCTTCTGCGTTCTGGTTCACTCCTGGTCTGCCCGTGGTTGTGATGATGGCTTGGCTCGTTTCGTTTTGTTTGATTTTTTCTGAAGCGGCACCAACTCCTTGACGACGAGAGTACGGAGTTAAAACAACGAAGAGGCGGTGCCAGGGAGAGTCCGAACGAAGACGGCTTCTTAGAGGCCGTCATCGGGGTTGAAGTTGATGGCAGCCTCGGCGGCGATGTTCACTTGTTGCTTCTTCCGCCAGTAAGTGATGGCCACGGCCGACACGATCACCACGAGCACCAAGAGCACAGCCAACGGCACCGCCACCGCCACCCCGATGATCAGACCCGTATTGTCGCTGCTGCCTCCTCCTCCTCCATCGCCGCTCCGCCCCGTCAACAGCACCCCCAGATCTGGCGATGGAGAATTATCGTCAGTGCAAGCTTTGATCCTTCTATTATGTGCCAGGGTAAGGTGGCAAAGAAAGCAGGGGGGGTAAGGGGGGGTACCAGGATCGTAGACGGCGCTCGTGTGGAACCGCGCGAAAGACACCACCAGGCTTGAGCTGTTGGCATCCAGTGTGAACTCCACCGCCTTGCGCCCGTTGCCGCCCGCCTCCTTGGCCGTCACGAGCTTGCCATCGAGCTCCACAGCTTCCACCAGCCGCACCCGAGTCGACGCGCGACCCGAGTAAGTGGTCTGCTGGCCTGTGAGGGCGAACTCGCGCACGAAGTCGGCCTCGTCGCCGGCCACTTCGCTGAAGCCCGTGAAGGCGGGCGTGATGGCCACGCGCACTTCGGCCCGCTCGTTGGGGTCGTCGGGCGACTGCCACACCCAGTCGGTGAGGCGCACGGTGAACTTGGCGAAGGCCGGCGACACGTTGAACTTGACCGGCGTGTCGCCTCCCAGATTGACCTCGGTGGTGTTGGAGAAGAGGAAGAACTGCAGGCCCAGCGCCGCCACCGTCGCATTGGCGTCGCCATCAGAAGAAGGAAATTGAAGTCCGCAGGAGTAGAGGAATGATTGATCCGCGCCGAGCGTGTTGTTCTCTAGGGCGGCCCAAGTACCTGAAGAGACCACGCACGATTGCATGAGCTCAGTCTTCTCCTCGTTGGTGGAGCAAGAGGAAAGGCCCTTTCGGCGCGTTGTACCATTGGTGACTGTGGCCGTGATCGTCGAGTTATTGTCGGTGGCGGAGCTGCTGATGGTGCCCAGCGAGAGACCGACGGCCGCCGAGCCCTGCTCCTTTCCGCTGGAATCTGATCGCGGTCCACATCGACGCCACGCCACGCCACTCAACAACTAGAGTTCAAATGAGAAAATCGTGTGGTGGCACCTTTGGGCAAGAGGGTGATGGCAGCTGCTGGGGCGGTGAGGTTGACGCGCAGGGCCGGCATGGACTTCTCGTTGGTCGAGTTGGAGAAGATGAACTGAGGCGACGGCGAAGGCAGCACGAGCAAGACGCACGCCGAGTCTGGAGATCGCCACAGCCAAGCGTCAGTTGACGCTTGTGTGCGGTCGTGCGTTGGTGTCACATACCGATGCCGGTGGCGTTGAGCGCCGTTTTGATGACAGGAGGAACTGAGGAGAACCACTTGAGCGCGCTGTTAGGATTGCAGAGCACTGCGGCAGCTCCCGAGCCGGTGGCGTTGAGCGTCACGGCTCCAGTTTGAATCCACGTCATGAAGCCCTCAGAGCTGGCGCCAGAATTGCCGTCGACGCCTGAGACGCCCAGACCCGAACGCCGACGTTGCCTGGTCAGGCGGAGAGAAGAAGAAGAGCAAAAGCAAGGAGCACAGTTTGCGAACCAATGGACAAGACGGTCGACATGGAGGTGACGCTCATAACAAGCTTACCGTTCTGCGTCCAAACGGGCTCTGACACCAACGCAACCCCTGCATTGATGTGCGTGCGAATGAGCACAGGGTCAGGGGTCCTCGCAGGAGTTCCGCAGTTGCATCGCAGGAGTGGTACCCTTGGAATTGCTCGAGGTGGTAATGGTCACGTCGCCGTTCTGCGTCCAATTTCCAGCGCACTCCACGACTTAGTCCGCAAGGTTGGTGAGTCCACGGTGGTGGGCAAAAAGGAATGAAGAACAACGGAGAAGGGGCCTACCACTGCAGGTTGCCGACGAGCAATTGGCTGCTATGCCAGTAAGCGTCGAGGTCGTCGCTTGGTACCACACAGCACTGCTTCTCACGATGACGCCTGAAGCACGAAAGAGGGAGAGAGAAGGGTAGACTCAGCAGCTGGGGCGAGTGAGGTGGCCGCTGGAGGCAAGGTCCAATACCCTTACAATATTCGCTCGCAATGGAGATCTTAACATTGGCAGTCCCAACCCACTGCGAGCCTGAGTCCATCCACACCACTGCAAACAGAACAGCACACAACACACAGCACACCACACGCAGCGTTAACACAGTGGCTGTGAGGCTGCGCACTGTGGTCACACGTACAGTTGCCTGTATCTGCAGACAGCTCAGCGTGGCCATCCTGCATCCACTGTCCGTACAGTCTGAACCCTGGGGTCAAGGTAAGCGCACGGTACACTCCGCGACATAAAAGACACCACCGCCAACACAGGAACAGAGCACGCAACCAGTAATGCTAGAGCTTCCGCTTACTCGTAGAGCAAAGTCGCCGTTCTGCTGCCACACCATACCACTCGCCACCTCCATACCTGCGGTCACGGCATTCGAGACAGTACCCACGTTTGGGGTCAGCATTGAGTGAATGCACTGAAATGAGTGTGAAGCCTGCGAGACGTACCGG
Organism: Acanthamoeba castellanii str. Neff; assembly: GCF_000313135.1. Lineage (NCBI taxonomy): Eukaryota > Discosea > Longamoebia > Acanthamoebidae > Acanthamoeba > Acanthamoeba castellanii. The sequence continues at coordinate 1,329,863 of NW_004457442.1, forward strand.
ATGGGGCCGCTTCGGAGAGCGATGGCACCACAGACATGTCCAGCTTGCCGTTCTGGATCCATTTCCCATCCTGCAACTGGATCAGAGTCACACCCCAAAATGACTCTGAGAGATCACGTCTCAGGGTCAGGCCTCTTGGTGGGATCACCCGGTGTTGTCGCGTTTGCGTGCGTACCAGTGGGCACCGACAAGAACATGTCGCAATCCTGCACCACCGTAGTGTTTCCCGCAACAGAAAGGGCTGCAGCAGAAAAACACACACACACACAATGAGTGTGCCACACGCGTGCGAGGCGGAGGCATGACGTTCTGTTACCTCCGGTGAGCCGCAGCGTGTTCTGGCGGAAGGTGAACTTCCCACCGCCCGACAAGGTGAGCCACACCCCGTCCGTTGAGTTGGTTTCGACGTTCACCGCTCCCAGCAACCTGTGCACAACATGTTGTTCATAATTGCGGTGTTAGCACGAGATGAAGGAGGAAGTGGCCGGCCACCACCAAGAAAGGAACCACGTACGTGAGAGTGATGTTCGAAAAGGTGATGGAGCAAGAGTCTTCGTTGGTGTAGTTGCCCCCACTAACCTTGATTTCTGTGTCCGGCGCGTTGACGGCAGACAGCGCTGCGAAGATGCTTGGGTACGCACAGGTGGAGCACACCGCAAGCACCACTCCTTCTGCACCTAAGTATTTTTATTTATTTAGTAAACTTTATTTTAGTTAATGATATAAAAACCAAGGAGGGTGGCATGCCATTATTAACGGAGAAGCCACCGTGGAAGAGGATGAGGCCGCAAAGAGTGAAGAGATAGGGCGCAAATAGATGTTTGTCCATTGCGCGGTACACGAGCTCTGGCGCAGAGCTCCAGAAAGTACTAGGGTGGTCGGCCAGTCGGAGCTAAGGAACGTTGAACAGCAGCCAATTACAAATTCAAAGACTCGCAAAAAGAAACTTGGGGAAAAGAAAAGAAAAGAAAAGAAAAAGAAGCCGCAGAGATGAGAAGGAGCTGCTCGTCCTCTGCGCTCTTCCCGAGCAAGGCTTGCGGCGCATTGCTTCCCCCGTATGGGTACCGATTGCATTTGCCACCCGGGCAGGGTCCTGCCAGCTTTATCTGTCAACAATTGAGGAGATTTCCATTCATTCCCGGAAACGATCGCCACATCAGGAGCGCCAGAAGGGGCTACGGTGATGTCGTGCGAGCCGCTGGGCTGAGAGGGCACGCCACGCCCGAGGGCACAGCCGCCTTCCACCAGCGGTACACTACGCCACATTCCGCACACCATCCTCCCTCTCGTGCTAACGTTGCTGCCTCTTGTCCATACGCATCGGAACGCAGACTGGGTAGTAAGCTGCCCTTCCGCCTGGTGCCACGGACGCAGTGGTCGCTCGCGCCGTTCGGCTTCGGCGGCTACCGCGTGTCGGCTCGCACCTCGTCACACCGCAGCGCTCTGTATTTACTCGCCATTCTCCTTGCTCTCGATCTCGTTGTCATTGTCACTCTCCACTTCCTCCTTCTCCTGGCATGCCGCCGCCATTGTCGTTTGCATGGGCCTTACTTAACCCGACTCGTCTGTGGAGTGCAGGAAGAAGGCCATTCGATTGGGTTGCAACGTGGTGGACACGAGCTCGATCTACAGCGATGGCGACTCCGAGCTGCTCTTTGGCCAGGTGGTGCGAGAGTTGGTCGACAAGGAGGACATCAAGCGCGAGGTTCGCCTTTCTTCTTTCTCTTTCTCTCTCTCTCCTCTTTTTTTCGCCATTCATCAAGCTCGCTACTCGTTCATCATCATCATCATGATCGTCGTCGTCACCGTCGTTAATGCAGGAAGTGGTGATCATTACCAAAGCCGGGTATCTGTCCGAAAAGGCCGAACACAACCGATCCAGCGCGCCCTCGTACAGCGACAAGGACGTCGACCACGTATCCCCCGGTACTTCTTTCTTTTACTTCGATATCCCCCTGTCCACACCAGGCTGAGCCCTTTCACTCACGCACTCTCTACTTCTTCTTCTTCTCGCCGGCCGCCAACCAGGTCTCGACTATTCGCTGTCGCCGCGAGTCCTGGAGGATCAGATCAGCGCGTCGCTGGAGCGGCTGGGCATGGAGCGCGTGGATCTCCTCATGCTGCACAACCCCGAGCAGCTGCTCGAAGTCCACCCGGTACTACCATCACTCGTGCGAAGAGCCAACGCGTGACTTGTCACGCTCACGCTCGCTTGATCGCTCGCCCCAGCACTTGGGTCCGGCCTTCTACGAGTTGGTCTCGAAGGCGTTCGCCCACCTGGAGAAGGAAGTACAACGAGGCCGTATCCAATACTACGGCGTCTCTTCGAACACGCTGGCGGTGCCTTCCAGCTCTCCCGACCACGTGTGCGTGGACAAGCTCGTCCAGGCGGCCAACTCTGGTACAGCTCCAGCTTGTTTAAGAATAGAGCCACCAAAGAGTTGATCACACACACACACGACACACACGACACACACGACACACACGACACACACGACACACACGACACACACGACACACACGACACACACGACACACACGACACACACGACACACACGACACACACGACACACACCAGTGAGCGAGAAGAACGCGTTGGCGGCGGTTCAGTATCCGTTCAACCTGATCGAGTCCGAGGTGCTGACCGAGGGCGTGTCTGCCAAGGCCAAGGCGCACGGCCTCATTCGATTCAGCAATCGACCGCTAAACGCCGTCTACGAGGGCAAACTCCAGCGCATCGCCACCTTCCCTTCCCACGACGGCACGCCCCCGACCTCGTGCGCGCAACCGGGCGGCCGCGTTGACTGATGTTGTTGGCTCTGGCGCGGTGGCTTGTTGGGGGGGGAGGGGTACAGACAAGGACTTGGTTCAGCTGCTCAAGGAGGCGTTCGACTACGCGATCCACCTGGAGAAAAACTACCCGGGCGCCGACAAAGCATCGCTGCCGCCTGCCTCGGACTATGCCTGGGCACAGGTAACAATGACACGACACGCACGACACGATGCGCACACGATTGGTTGTAGCTGATTGATTTGTGTTTTTCCGCGATGTACAGATTCTGGCGCACAACCAGGCCACGCTCGGCACGATCGATCGATGGGTAAACGCGCTGGAATCAACCATCTTGCCGAGCTACGAGCCGGCCATAGCCAGGCTCGAGGACCACGCACAACTCAGGTCCTGGGGCGACAAGTACCGAGTGGTACGGCCACGCCGCACACGCACACGCACACGCCAGTTCGACTTTGGCGTTGTTCTCACTCTCTTTGTATAACCAGGCCATTGCGCGCCTCTTCGAGCGCTTCACGTGGGTGAACGAAGCCAACGCCTCCAAGAACTCGGAGCAGCTCACGCTGGCCGCGGATGCCACCTGGCCTGAGCTCAACGAACGGGGCATGGCTACGCTCTCGCAGAAGGTTCGCCCTGCCGTCCTTGCGGTCGCCGACAATCGGGCCAGGCTGACGCTTTGAATACACGACACACGACACACGACACACGACACACGACACACGACACACGACACACGACACACGACACACGACACACGACACAACGGCAAACAGGCGTTACTGGCGGCTCGCTCGTCGGATGTGGCGGACTGTGTGCTCGTGGGGATGCGACGAGCGACCTACGTGCGCGAGGTGCTCCTCAACGTCGGCCCGTCGGCCGCGGTGGACACCGCCAGCGATCCCGCACGCTACGCACAGTTTGCCGCCGAACTGCAGAAGGCCAAGGCCGGACCGTAGTGCGCGAATGTTGTGTTTGGGGGATCTCTTGTCGTGGGATGTATTTGCTATGTGCACATTATGACCTGAGAGAGCCATCCACCATTCGTTTCGTCTTGTCTTGTTCTTCTGCTTCGTCGTTGCTGTCGTCGTTCTCGTGGTCTCTTCGTTTGTGTCGCTCCGCCTCCGCTCGCGGCCAAAATGAATAAATAGTAAATAAATAAAATCGCAAAAATACGCGCGGCCTTGGCGTTGTGTTCTCCTCCGGCGCGAAGGCTTTTACTTCTTGTCGCCGACGACGCAGGCGCCGAACTTCTCCTCCTTGGGGCTGTCGTTCTCGCTCGGCGTGTTGGTGAAGTCGGGCAGCTTGTGCGGCTCGCTGAGGGTTCGAAATGATCAGCTTCCGTGCGACACACGAGAGGTCAAAAAGAATAGCCAAGAGTGGTAAGTGCCGTACCTGACCTGCGGGTCCTTCTTCCTGTTGTGGGCCATGTGGCTGCGCACCAAGTGGCCAGCTGCACGCAATTGCAAAGGTGAGACACGCTGCGTGGTTGTGTGCGTGTGCGTGTGCGTGTGCGGTTGTGGTGCGGTGGAGGTGTACCGGCAAGGGCAGACATGAGGGAGAGCTCGCCAGCCATGACGGCGGCGCAGATGGCCTCAGCGAGCGCGCGGGCGTTGGCGCCGGGGTTGGTCAGGTTGGAGCCCTTCACGCCCATGATGTCCAGACACGTCGACTGAACCGGCACAAAACGGTAGTCAGATTAGATTCCCCCCCCCCCACGACCCCCTCTCCATCGAATGTGTTGTCCGACAGCAAACGAACCTGCGGGCCGAGGTGGGTGCCGCCGCCAATGGTGCCGACTTCGATGGAAGGCATCGTGCACGAAATGAACAGGTCCTTGCCGTTGGGAGCACTGCTCATAAATATATATATATATATATATATATTATTAGTTCCAAAAATCGAATAATTCATAAATAATATCAAAAAAAAAGTGGGGTCGTACACTTCCATGAGGGTCATGCAGTTGGAGGACTCGACGTTCTGGGCGGGATCCTGGCCGGTGGCGAGGAACATGGCGGAGACGATGTTCGAGGCGTGGGCGTTGTTGCCGCCAATCGAACCGGCGACGGCCGAACCGACCAGGTTCTTCTGGATGTTCAGGTCCACCAGCGACTGAACCGTGGTCTGCAAACAAAAACAAAAACAAAAAACAAAAAACAAACAAACAACAAAAAACAAACAACGGGCATGAGTTGATGCGGAGATTCATAAAAGTACTTTAATGGTTGAATGGGGTGCGTACCTTGAGGACCTCCTTGACGATGCGCTCCTCAATGATGGCCTCGGCTACGACGGACTTGCCTCGGCCCTCGAGCCAGTTGATGGCGGAGGGCTTCTTGTCCGTGCAGTAGTTGCCCGACAGCGACAGAATCTCCAAGTCCGGGAAGTAGTCTGTGTGTCATTCATTCGAAAGAACGCGTGTCGTGTTTGCGTGCGGTGGTGCGTGTGCGGTGTGGTGGTGAGCCTCGCACTGTTGTGTGGCCATTTGGCTGGCGAGTCGAGGAAAGAGCGAGCGAGGGGTATTTCTATACCGGTGATGACATCAAGCGCCTTCTCCACACCCTTGGAGATCATGTTCATGCCCATGGCGTCACCGGTGGCGCTCTTGAAGCGGAGGAAGAGCGTCCTACCCGCGATACCGGTTTTGATCTTGACGACACGACACGACACACACACGACACACACGACACACGACGCAATGTGAGTGGAACGGGGGACTCGCCGAGCGTGCTTGGGTCGTGTTGTTGAAGGATACCGAGTTGAGGCGAGCGAAGCGCGAGGTCGAGTTGAAGGCGGAGGCGAGGAGGTAGAAGTTGTCGGTGTTCTTCACCCACGCGATGACCTCCGACGCGCGCTTGGCCGAGGGCAGACGCACGGCCGGACCGCGGGTCATGCCGTCGGCGATCACCACGCTCGTAGCGCCACCGGACTCGGTGATCGCCTTGCAACCCCTGTCGGCCAGCCACCCCGCGTTGAGTTCCACCGCACACACCGCACACGCAGGCCAGGTGTGTGTTACTACCTGTGGGTGGAGGCGACGAGGCAGCCCTCGGTGGTCGCCATGGGGATGTGGACGAGCTTGCCGTTGACCAGCAGAGGGCCGGCCATGCCCAGGGGAATGGGCACGTAACTGGTCGTGGTAAAGGTCAGCACCCAAGAATCGAGTCACGCGAACCCCCCCCATTGCGATTACGTACCCGACGACGTTCTCACAGCAGGCGCCGTAGACGGAGTCGTAGTTGTAGCTTTGGTAGGGCAGCTTGGAGAGGTCGGGCTTGTGGTCCGACTTGGCCTGCACGTGCGCCTCCAGACCCAACCTGCCGCCACCCGCAACAAAAAATAAACGGCGTAAATAAAATTACAAATAAACATTAACCAGTAATAAAAATAGCAAAATAGCAAAATAGCAATACAGCAACAGGCGTTTGGGTCCGGAATCAAGATGGGAGCTCGGGTTGAGTACCGTCTGATGCGGACGGCGCGCTCGAGGTTGCCGGGCAGGTACTCCTCGAGCTTGTGGGAGTGGAGCTTGCCGGCGGTCACCAGCTCGATGATCTCCTCATCGCTCTTGTCCGTGAGATCGATCTAATAGTGCGTAATAAGAGTAAAAAATCGGAGCATGGCTTGGAAGATTGTGCTTCATCGTAGAAAATGGACACAAACCGGGGCACAGACGATTGAATGAACAAAATGGCGCGAAGAAATGAATAGGGCACCTTCTTCTTGGCCTTGCTGGCATCGTCAGCGTAGAGACGGGCGGAGGCGAGGGCGGACGTGCGAGTGTACAAACTGCCGCCGAGGCTCAGCCGGGTGGTTCGCAGCGAACCGAACGATGAAGGCGCCGAAGCACGGGCAATGCGGAGGGACGATCTCATCTGCGCACGCGGCCACAAAAAACAGCACACTAAGAAAACCGCAGCGAGTTGTGCATAGCTGTACCGGCAAGAGGGGAGGAAGGGCAGGGCACCTCGGTTTCGTGAAGAAGAGATGGACGGAACGGAATCAACAGAATCTCTCTTGTTAGTATTCGGTTTTTTATTGTCGTTTTCTTTTGTGTCGACTCTCACGTGCGCTTTCGCCGACTACAGTGGTTTGGACCCGTTGACATCAAGGCCGAGGGGGAGCAGATACAACTGCGTCGCCGCTGCTGGCCCGCAAGAGGAGCCTCTGCTTGACCATCTCGCACAGGGCGCTGCACTGGTGGGTCGCGAAGAAGTCGTCCATGCCCTTGGGTCCGTGGTTGCCCGCCACGGGGCACCGCTCGCGCGGGTTGGTGTGCACCTGCGGGTCGGTGAACGTGTCGCCCACGCCCTGCAGGTCGCACACGAGCCATTGGCCGCCCGTGACGAGGTGCGTGAAGTGGCTGAAGGTCTGTGGCGTCTCGCGCACGCGCCCCTCCTGCGCGAACACGCCGCCGCAGTTGTCGTTGTACTTGACGTACGATTGATCAGCGCCCTCCAGCATGGGCTCCATCACGGCCCACACTTGCGGCAGCCGGTCGGCGAGCTTGACGACGAAGAGCGGGTTGACCTGTACGTTCTTGGGCATCTCGAGCGCGTTCCACCGGGCTGCCAGGTCCCAGGCACATCGCTGCATGACGACCTCCTCCTGCAGCAGCCGTACCAGTGCCTCCTCCGTGGCGAGCTTGAGCGTCGTGACCACGTGCGGCTTGAAGCGCTTGATGACGTAAAAGTTGTTGCCGGCCCACACCTTGTGGACCACACGGAGCGAGCCCTCGGCCATGACTTGGTCCTCGATCAGGCCCCGGACTGTCTGGCACTTCCACTCCCGCGGCTGCGGCTTGATCAGCGAGTAGACCTTGATCGTTTCGCCGGTGTTGGTGATCCGCAGGGAGGTCGCGGCGACGGCCGGCGGGGCCGGCTGTGCTGATGCAGGTGGGATTGGTGCCGCTTTTCGTGGCGGCGGTGGGGGACTGGGGGCGGGAGGGAGGGCCTGTGGCTGGGCTGGCTTGGGGGTGGCAGGAACCGCTGGTGGTTTGATCGAAACCGCGACGCTGCTCGACAAGGGGGCGGAAGTGCACTTGGCCAAGATGCGCTTCATCAGTGTGCCCATGTTGTGCACTGGCGAGCCTGGAACGCAATAAGAGCCAAGGGTCTTGTAAGGGGAGACAACACAGCCTCAAGCTATCCACGAACGAACCTTGGCTGTGGAGGGCGACGAGCTTCCAGTTCTTGAAGACGGGAGAGCCGGAAGAGCCGGGCAGCGTGTCGGCCAGATAGTAGAGCTCTGATTCCGTGATGGAGACCACTTTCTGCATGCTCATATGCTTTTCGCCGCCGCTCGGGTGCTGAATGATGTGGATCACGTCGTCTTTCTTGACCTCCAGCTGAGTGCACTCGGTCAGCCGGATGGGCTTCAGCCAGCTGCGCAGATGGGCTCGATTGCAGGCGACCAGCGAGAAGTCCAGCACCACATCCTATATGCCCATCGTTATTCGTCTAATATTAAACGAATGCTCCAAGGTGAAGTGTACCGTGATGAAGAGCACGTCAGGCCGAAGTGAGACGCGGGTTGCTTTTGAGGTGTCGCTGAGGTCAAAGAACTCAGCAACTGATCTGAGGGCCTGATCCGCCGACTTGATGACGTGGTTGTTGGTCATGATGCACAGGTAGGGCGTGCCTGTCGCCCAGCCAGCCATGCGAGTAAGCCGCGTAACCAAAAGGCGAAGAAGCAATCGGGGAGAGGGGGGGGGAACGTCTCGTACTGTCGCGGGTGAAGGTGGTGAGAAATCCGCTTCCTTTACCGGCATCGGTGCTGACACGGCACACCGCCGCCAGACAGGTGATCACGGTTTTAATGTGAACCATGTCCCCCTCCTCATTGATCACCTTCTCGTGCTGCACAGTTAGCCGACAACCACCACGTGCACGCCTGTGAGACTCACCAGTGCACCAGGAGCTCCGTATCTTGGAGTGTGAACGAAGCAGCCCAGAGCTTGAGCGTACGCTGAAGGGGTGCAGGTTGTTGCCTAACACGATCGCTTGGTGGCCCATTGTTGGGACTGTTTTCGATTTCTTCGCGTTTGTCGTGGTGGGTGTACCTGGGCCTGGCGTCGCCACCGATGCTGGTGCTGGTGCCGGGTCCTTTCTCTTGCGACCAGTTGCAGACGTTGCCGGCTGGCCCTGCACGGCAGCCCTGCTTTATTCGTTACTACACGGTCACAGGTCCTGAGGAAGATAATGGGAGTGCACCTCTGCTCGATGGGCGTAACCTTGGCCGAGGGCACACGTGCTTTACCACTAAGAGTTGGAAGAGGGTTAGCGCCCCCCTCTCTTTCTTTTTGGTGTCACTTGATAAAGGTCGTACCTGCTCGTTTTTCGGGGGGAATTGCAGACATCGCACCAAGTGATGTAAGGCCCGTTGAGGAAGGTGCATCGGCTGCAGGGCCACTCTTGCGCCTCCATGTTCGTTCCGCTTTCGCAGTGACCAACCCTGTTTTAATTCCCACAACACGTAACCAAGGGTCCCTCGAGCGATTGTTTTTAACTCCGCAGAGTGGCGAAGGCTGCTAGCTTCAGTGGTGTAGTTTCGGAAATGGTCGCCAGTTCGTCGTGGTCACCGAAGGCGGTTGCTGCGGAGAGGTCGAGTGGCTTGTCTTTGTCTTCGACTTTCTCGACGCCCAGCCACGAGCACAGGAGGAAGATGAGCGGCGCGCAAACGGCGACGATGAGCAGCGAGTAGCCTGAGAAGGCCCACCGTATCGAGGTCCGTGCGATGACCACCGGACCGGCGTTGAGCACCACGAAGCCGCTCAGGCTCGAAAACGAGCTGATGCACGCCTGCACACTGGCCGCGCTCTGTGGCCTGGACGCGTCGGCGCAATGGGGTGGGGTATGAGGAGTGTGATGAGTACCATCGCTGCTCCGCTTTACCTCAAAGAGCGTACCGTTGCTCGACGGCAAAGGTGGAAAAGCCGGTGCGGGTGAAGGTTAGCAGGAAGCCCACTAGAGCGACGGATGCCATTGACAACCAGTAGGACCACTCAACTGGACACACACACGTACAGTAGTGAGGTGGTTGCATGCAAGAGAGGGTCCCTACTGTGATGAGCAAATGCGTACTTGTGAACGCGAACATCATGAGTGCTCCGATGGTGCACAGAGCTCCGAAGAGTGACGGTATGAGCCGACCGCCCAGGCCCTTGACGCGGAAGCACGCATCGGCTGCCTGCACCAGTGTGCGCCATCTGAGTGAGATTCCATGATGGTGCCATAAAAAGGGGGGGTAGGCATGAAGTGTGAGGAGGCCTCCGAGAGCGGGAATGCCGGACCTTGCCACCCAGGAGGGTGCCCAAGACGGTGGCCAGGCCAAACGGGACGTAGGCCAGCCCGATCTCTGAGTCAGTCAGCCCGTACAGGCTTTTCATTTGGATCTGATGACCCAAGGCACGCACAACGCATACAAACAATACCACATGTCAATCGCGTATAAAATGCACATGCTCTTGTTGGCAGTGGATAAGTCAAGTGTACTGGAAAAATGAAGAGAATGAGAAGCATGCATCCGCCCACCGCACCACCCAATAGGAACTGGCAAGAAATGGTTCAGTTCAAGTTTGCACGCATGGCCACAAAGCGAAAATGGTGGTACCTACCAGGACGAGAAGCGAGGGATCAAGGAAGAGCTTGAGGGCGTGAATTGGGTTGGCCGAGCGCCGAGGTCCTGATATTGGCAGCGTTTCGGGCAGGAAGAACACCATCTGCGCAACACGTCGTATATACAAGAATGCACCGAAACGCGTCGCAGATGTTAGAGTCACTTACACTGTGTTCACATGGGAGATGACCGGTACAAGGATCATAAGTAGGCCAGCCGCGACGGCCATAGACCCGAAGATTGCGCGCCAGCCGAAGTACTGACCCACGAATCCTGCGAACAGCCGGCGCACGGGGCCACGTCATACACACGACCGGCCCAAAAGGTGACAGTGCTGGCATAGTCACTGGGTGCGTACCACCGAGCGCAGGTCCCACCACTGCTCCTGTGAGCGCCATCGCCGAGTACCAACCCTGCGTGTCGAATTCGAAACCGGGTTGGCTTGTGTCGCCTGATGAGTGTGAGTCGTAGCGGATAGCTCGTACCATGGCGTTGCCGCGGATGGCGGGGGGATAGACGTCGGCCAGTGAGCCAGCGCCGACCACGCCGGCGGCCGATAGTCCCAAAGACTGGAACACTCGGCCACCAATGAGCAGCTCTACATTCCATGCATACCTGCTCACCGGCACAATGCTCAGCCCCCGCTTGCGCTCATGAGGAAGGCTGTGGCCAGCGTACGCTGAGAAGGCGCCAGCGGCGCAGAAGATGGCAAATCCAACGAGGAGCACAGCTCGCCGGCCGTGTCGGTCGCTGAGCGGACCCCACCACATGGGAAACAGCGCTGGCCCACACACAGTCACCGAGTTATAGCTCCAATCACTTGGGTTGATGCCATCATCAGCCGGCAAGCATAACAGCGGCGCGCGTACCCCTGCCGAGGGCATAGACTGAGAGGGTCCAGGCCACCATCTCCTCGCTGGTGTCCAGGTCGCGGATCACCTGTGTGAACCGACACGCACTGATGTCAGCAGACCTGCCGGCGGTGGCCTTTCGGAAATAAAGGGCGGTGTTACCTCGTTGATGGTGGGCAGGTACATGGTCTGGGTCACTGCCGGTAGCAGACCGGCACAGGCCACCAATACCAGCACACGTTGCCGGACAGGCTCCCACCGCGCATAAAGCTGACGGGGGCAAAAGATCAGCCACCAACACAGGCAAAAAGAAAAGGAAAATGCTGCAGAACAGGTGCATGGCAGGTACGTCTTGTTCCTCGTCGTTCTCTTTCATGCCAGGTGACAATGAGAAAAAAGAAACAAAAGAACAGGTTTTGTTTTCTCTTGTCCAGGTCTCTGTTTTTTCTGCGGCAGCTTTGATTTCTGGTTGGTCTGTAAGGCTTCGGCTATTGCTGTTGCATCGAAAGGCGTATGTCATCGGCTAGGCGCGACGTGCACGACGACCTGTTTCAATGGTGTTGTCTCGGACAGCACCAGCTCGTCGCTGGAGCTGCCGCTACCGCTGCTATTGGACTTGCCCATGTCCTCGACCTTGTAGATGCCGGTCCAGGAGCACAGGAGGAAGAAGAGCGGCACGCAGATGGCGACGATGAGCAGCGAGTAGCCGGAGAAGGCCCACCGGATCGACGTCTTCTCGATGATGATCGGACCCGCATTGAGCACCACGAAGCCGCACAGGTTGTGGAACGAATAGAAGCACGCCTGCACGCTGGCCGCTCCTCGGGGCCTGGAAACGACACCCGGTGAGCGACACACGCACACTGCACGACACACAACTCCAACGAGCTGTGTACCTCTGCTCGATCGCGAAGGTGGTGAAGCCTGGTCGCGTGAAGGTGAGGAAGAAGCCCACCATGAAGAGCGAGACCATGCACAGCCAAAACGTCCACTCGACTGTTGTCGATAGAAACAAAGCAACCAAGCAATACGTGTGAGAGGTGTTGCGCCGGATTGGGTTGCATTGCGGGTTGCGTACTCGTCCATGCAAAGACCATGAGGGCCGCGATCATGCCCAACGCGCCGAGCAGTGCCGGCACGAGTCGCCCGCCCAGGCCTTTGTACCGAAAGCACAGATCGGCCGCCTGCGATGCCAAGAAGACCGAGAGCGTGAGTCTCACGCAGGAATGCTAGGAATGCTTAGGCCAAAAATGGGGGTGAGGTGAGGAGGGACAGACCTTGCCGCCCAAAAGGGTGCCCAGGACGGTGCCCAGGCCGAATGGCACGTAGGCCAGTCCGATCTCGAAGTCGTTCAAGCCGTAGAGGTTGTTCATTTGAATCTATTTCGCGCGCATACAAGTCAGCTCCGTGGTCATGATCGCAATCGATCACCATCATGATCTGATGCTCGCAAGCTTGGAAATCGTACCGGAAAGATGAAGAGAATGAGAAGCATACAGCCGCCTACAGCTCCTCCCAGGACGAACTGCGGTTGGCCACACGGTGAGAGTAATAAGTGTGTGAGACCGTGAAGGCAGCCAGCTGATGAGGGGCTTAGCGGGCTCGAGCGCGTAAATGTACCAAGACGAGGAGTGGAGGGTGGAGGAAGAACTTGAGAGTGTGGATCGGGTTGGCCGATCGCTTTGGGCCGGACTTGTTGAGGGTCTCGGGAAGAAAGAAGAAAATCTGCACACGGTCATCATGCGCCAGTCAGTGAGCAATCCAAAGAGGGTGCCGGGGTAAAGGCTCCTTTAAGGATGAGGCGCCATACAACGACGATCAAGGTGGCAGCGGCGATGGCCAACGACCAGAAAATGGCTCGCCACCCAAAGAATTCGCCCACAAACCCTGAACGCGGAGCGGAACGCGGTTCGCACAACAAAGGGGATTGATCAGCAACGGCGCTCACCGGGGGAGGGGGGTTGGAGGACGTACCGCCCAGGACCGGACCGATGACGGTGCCCATCAAAACGGTGGCCGTGTACCATCCCTGGGATGACGACGCGAGAATGTGACGCACGGATCACACGGGCGCCAAAGGGCGGTGAATGCGAGCGTACCATGGCATTGCCGCGGATGGCAGGAGGATAGACGTCGGCCAGCGAGCCCGCACCGACCACGCCGGCGGCCGACAGGCCAAGCGATTGAACGATTCGCCCAAAAATGAGTGCGTACACGCTCCACGCACAACTGCCCAGCCCCCGCGCGAATGTAGGTGAGTACATGACGTGAGCGCACGTGTTCAGTTTTCAGAGGGCTAAGTAAGTACGCAGAGAAAGCGGCAGCGGCAAAGAAGATAGAGAGACAGGCCAGGAGCACGGTTCGGCGACCGTATCGGTCGCTGATCGAGCCCCACGACATGGGGAAAAGGGCTGCGCAACAACGCGGACAGACCTGTGAGTGGGCCGACAAGCGCACATGGACTGGCCAGGAGAAAAACGTGCTAACGCACCATTGCCAAGAGCAAAGATGGAGAGTGTCCAGGCCACCATCTCTTGGTTGGTGTTCAAGTCTTTGATCACCTGGTTGGTTGAAGCAGTTAGCACCATCACTACACACAGGACACACGACGCAAACGCGGAGGAATGTGTACCTCGTTGATGGTGGGCAGGTACATGGTCTGTGTGATGGGTGGCAGGAGTGCGGGGATGGCCACGAGCAGCAGAATTCGCTGCCTCGCGGAGACCCACTGCTCGTAGGGGTCCTGCATTGTTGGCCACGAGCGAGAGAAAGAAGGGTGAGCCAAACGCCACGTGGCGTTGGGTTTCGGAGCTAAACAGATTAAATCGGAAGCGATTTAGTTTGGATGAAGAAGTTGAATCTCTCTGCAATCTCTTGACAAAGCAAAGGAAACGTCGTGGGCTGTGCGTAAACTGGTGTACCTGAATCTCGAGCACTCGCTCCTCTGTGTAGATTGGCACTGCAGGCTTTTGCTTGGGTGGGGCGTCTTCATCGGGGTCGTCTGGCATGACCTTCAGCGTCGGGGCCTCTTCGAGGTCCATCCAGGCGGATGTTTTCTTCTTGCTGCAGCGTTTGTTGTGTTTCTTTTTCCGGCTGAGCTTGGCCATGTTTGCGTGTCGGCGCCAACCTAAACCGAACGAATTTTTAGTATCTAGTGGAAAAAATCTCAACAATCTCACCCTAAAGAGACCCAAATATTTGAAATACTAATTGCTACACTCTTTTTCGAGGAGGGACGCACAAAAGGTCCGGCTATGGAAGTTCGTGGAACGTAACGAAGTCCGCACCTGCGGGTTGTGTGGCTTCTGCTTCTGTGGCGGTCCGCCGGGTCTCTCCGATCAGTCCGCCCCGCAAAAGAATGAAGCACTACGCCGCCCTCCCAGCTGAGCGTACGGGTTCGGAAGACGTTGTTATCTCGCGAAGGAGAGAATAACACTGCTGCCGTAGTGGTCTCCGAAAGAGAATACCCTTCACTTACTCCGGGGAGCGAGGTGAAGTAGTTCGGACCACCAGTGCCCAATACCTCCGGAGAAAGAACCGCCAATCTGAGAACAAGAAGCCGGGCCAAGCCGAAGGAGCCCAGGGGCCGCGTCCCTTACGTATCGATCCCGGACCATACGGGTCGTCTCAACGGTTAGGCAAGACCGGACCACCAGTTCGTCTTGGATCAGTTTCGCTCTCTTCGTTCTTCTGGCGGAGTTCAGGCCACCAAAGAAGGAGCTGAAGGGTGCGAGCAAAGGTGTGGGAAGACTCAAAAATGTATTTACATGCGATCAAGTCGCGTACAGTACCACGAGGGCTGACTCTCTAATCCTCGCTAGGTTGGTCGAATAAATATTTGTACACTCGGTGTGGCGGGCGGCGGTCGCAACTCCCCCTTCTGGGAGAGAGGAGCCCCTTTCGAATTCGTCGAGCGCTGTCGGCCGTCGTAGTCGGTGACACGTTGCGCGCGCGGTGGCAGTTGTGGTGCTTCTTCGTCGCTCTCGAGAGAAGACCGGTTGGTGGTGAATGGTGGTAGGCCGCTAGACGCGCTTGGCGGACATCTGGGCGAGGAGGAACTGGGGGAAGTCCTCGGGCGCGAGGCTGAGGGAGTAGTTGAGGCCGGCGAGGAAGGTGCGCTCGAGCGCGTTGACCTGCTTGACGGTGAGGCTGAGCACGTCGGCGAAGAGGCGGTTGGCGTGGCGGTTGCGCTCCTCGAGCCAGTGCTTGATCGTGCAGAGCGACGAGACGGCGAGCAGGTGGAAGAGCGGGATGTCCTTGAGGCCGCGGGCGCGCACGTAGCGATCGGCGTACATGAGCGTCGCGAGCAGCAGCTCGTAGTTGCGCTTCTGCCACTTCTTGGCCAGCTTGTCGACGCCCACGCGCGACGTGTCGGCCTTGAAGTTCTTCGAGAATAGGTTGGGGAACGACTCGATCTTGAAGCACTGCGAGTACGAGCTGAAGAAGTTGTTCAGCCGCCAGTTGAGGATCTGCACGATCATCTGCACCAGCGAGATGATCCACTTCTCGCGCTCCTCCTTGGTGAACGTCGCGTACGCCGTCTGGTCGTACAGCCGGATCCACTCCGACACCAGATTGACGATGGCGCCCAGGCTCTCCTTCGAGAAGTACAGATCGTACACGTGGAGCTCGCTCTGCTGGCCCGACGCGGCGGTGATGTTCTGCTTGAGCTGCTGCTGCTCGGCGGCCTGGTGCTGCGCGAGCACCTCGCTCACGGCGGCCTTGATGTGCCCACTCTCGATGACCTCGTCGTCGTCGACCACCACGATGGGCGCCGCGGCGGTGCCCACGATGGCGGCCGTGGCCGTGGCCGCGGGTGAGCTACTGCGCTTCATGGTGATGCGCACGCGGCGCTCGCTGCGCTTGGCGCGCTCCTTCTCCTCGCGCACGCGGGGCTCGGCGACGACGTGCTGCGGCTGCTGGACCTCGGCCACGACGATGCGTCGTCGCTTGGTGTCAACCGGCTGGGGCAGCTGCTGCTGGGCGTGGTGGGCGAGCATGGCCGCAGCGACGGGGACGGCGGCTTCGAGGGACTGCCTCTTGCGCTTCCGAATTTCGTTGGCCAGGAGGACCGTGCGCATACTTCGGTCACGGTCGCTCTCCTGAAAGAAGAAGAAGAAAAGCGAAGACAAAAAAGAACGAAGGGGTTAGCCCACAATCTTTTTCATAATTAAGTGTATGGCTCTATTATTTATTTATAACATAAACAATATTATTAACGTAATACAAAACAACCGAGGGTAATACAAAAACTTTTTATAAAATATGTGTAATTGACTTCTACTCTAGAATGGAGGAGGCCTCCTAGGAAGAAAGGCGACGTCGTACCATGGTGTGGTGGGCGCAGTGGAAGCAGTGTTCGACCTGCATGGTGGCCATTTGGTCTGTGTAGTGGTGGTCTGGGCGTTTGAACGAAGAGAAGCCTTTGGCGTCTTCCTTCGCTGGCTTGGCGTCGCGTGTGTTGTGTGCGGGTAGTTTCGGTGAGGTCGCTGGGCGGGCTTTCCAAGGAAACAACCACGGCGTCGAGCAACTGCCTGCAAAGGAGCCGCGGCGAGAAAGCTGGCGGTGAGGCCGAAGAAAACAACGGTGGGCGCGACTTCCGTGGGAACGTCCACAGGAAAAACACAGAAAGAACACGGTTGGTCGCCAGGAGAGGGTTGCTAGGTTTTGATTGTCGACATGAATTATTTTAAAAGAATAAAGAGAGAAAAGCGAAAAAATGAAGAGGGAGATGGAGACAGAAATTCCCGCGTCGAGGCGACATTGGCACACGCGCAAAGATCGAACCAACAAAAAAATGTGGTGATGATTCGAGCGAATAATAGTAAAAGAAGGAGAGGTGAAGAAGATGGGTCAGTGAGAGGTACCTGGAAGTTAAGCTGAAGCGGGAAGCAGGTCGATGGGTGGCTGTGGGTTGGAGTGGTAGGAGAGGCGCCTCTCCTGTACTGGTGGAGAAGAACTAACGCTGCTGTCTGTGGCGCCGCGTTGCGTTTTATAACACGCGGAGTGTCACCACACGGAGAGAGCACGCAGCGGGCGAGATGACGCTGGCGTTGAGTGCTGTGGGTGGTCGGGAGTGGGCTTAGACGGCGAACCAACCGGTTTTCCAGTCAGTTTATGTGGCTTACACCGCCCCGCCACTGTTCCTCGCACTGTCTGCCAACCCACCGCGACACCGTGCCATGCCCGCGGTCGCACGAAATGCCAGAAGCCGTGGCATCGGGCAGCAGCGGAGCCTCGGATCGGGGGAAAGGAAAAGGAGGAGCCGCGGGTGCACGGGAGACGAAAGGAGTTGCGTAGCAGCAGATCACGCCATTCATCGCTATTCGCCGACCCGCCAATTTCATCGAATTCGGGACAAAGCACCGGGAATTCGTGTTTGTTCCGAAATTCGGATGAACTTTGGCATTCGTTCGCACAGTGGTTGCTTCCCCGCAAGAACACGAAAGACGACAGCAAAGCGACGGAGACGAAGCAAAGAGTCAGGCCTAGATTCCGCTTGAGTACGGCTCGTTGTTCTCTCTTTGATGCTAGCGGGAGCAATCAAGCTAGTCGCTAGAGCTCGGCGTGTTGTTGAAGGATCTCGAGGAGAGCTCAAGTGCACGTGAGGAGCACTCACCTCCACTCAAGAGTCACGCTGTACAGGGAAGGACGAATGTTCGGGAGGCTTGGACCGAAGAGAACTCGCGCGCGCTGCGTTCACTCCAGCGCGTACATGGACCCGGCGGCGATGTCATTGAACTGAGCGTTGAGGTTGGTCTTGAGCGCAAGCAGCTCGTCGCTGTCTACGATGGGCACCGGCTTCCACGGCGGCATCACCTTGTGCTGCTCGCGTGCCACCGCAGTGGGACGCTGCACAGGGACACACCAACGCACCGCAGGGCGAAAAGCGATGAGAACGGATGACGTGCTGTTGCTGTAAAGAACGCGTGGACATACAGAGGAAGAAGGGAGGTCCGGCTCTCAACATACCCACTTGAAGAATCCCAGGGCCTTGGTGATCGAGGTGGGGTTCACCTCGCTGAACAGTCGCTCGCTCTCGTCCACGCTCTCCTCCATCTGCACCACCGAGTTATTTACAGCCTGCACGAAGGTCTGTGCGTTGGCGCGGCGAGAGGTGGCGTGTGGCGGCACACAGACGAAGGCACGGGTGAGTTTCGACCCGCAAAGGGCGAGCGCAAAGCGCAAGAGGGAGAGGGCGAGAACCTCGAGCTTCTCTATCATGTAGAAGATGGCCTCCAACTGTTTCGTTTTCACGGCCAGCAGCGGCAGCACGGCGTCTGCCGTTGCGTTGATCTCTGGGCTCGTCTGTCCCTCCAGATGAGACAGGAGGAGATGCCAGCAGCATAGGTGGAGGTGGCGGTGGCGTACCGTGTTGACCAGCGCATCGAGCTCTGCCAGCCGGGTGAGCATCGACTCAATTGTTCGTTCGATCGATTGCATCTACCCGGGAAGGGGTGAGACGTAATGCGTAATGTAAAAAGTATAAGAATGTTTGCCAGGTGTACCTCAGCTTTGGCCCTTTCGGGCATCTCTATGTACCTGGCATAATCGGCAGCAAATTTGTTGAGCTGCTCGTCCCGTTCGAACGGGTCCACGTAGACCTCAGCCACTTCCTTCGCCCCCTTGCCTTTCGCCTGCTGTTGCTGGTCGGCCATCTGATTTTAATGTTTTAATGTTTGATTTTAATTTAGACTCTCTTTTCCCTGTTTCTTGGCCAGGACAAACAAAAAGGAAATGAGGCCAACAAGACTTTGCGTGGGCGGAGTCGTTGGCCGACCCTCACCACGTCACAGGTAGAGAGGACAGATCTTCCAAACGCCTACAAACACTAAACAGCTTGCACACGAACCCACGATGAGTGATTCCAACATGGGAGACAACACGCAGCCAAATGCCGAGATGCTTGCCAACATGATGCGCATCTTTCAGATGATGGGCGCCGGACCTGGCGGCATGCCCTTGTACAGTTCTCCCGCCACACTTGCCCCAGTTCCAGTTGCAATGATATTTATGATTTATTATTTATTTACTTTTATCTTTATATTTTAAATACAACAACAGCCCGAGAACGGACAAGCCACCAGCGTCGCAGCTGGCCATCAGCGAGCTGGAGGACGTGGAAATCGACCAGCGTCTCCTCGACAAGGGCGTCACCCAATGCGCCATCTGCACAGGTACCTCCTCGCCTGCCTCCTCCTCCGAGAGGTTTGAGCGTCGCGGTCTGTTCTCTCGAATCGTCATTGACCACTTCCTCCACACAACACTCACCACAGAGGACTTCAAGCTGAAGCAGGACGCGAAGAAGATGCCTTGCAAGCACATCTTCCACGACATGTGCCTCTTGCCCTGGCTGAACAAGGTGCAACATCCCGCGCTCTTATCGTGTCGTGTCTACGTGTCTCACCACGCTGGTGTCGTGTTGCCTCGTGTGTGTCGTGTGTCGTGTGCGGTGCGTGTCGCGTAGAACTGCACGTGTCCGATGTGTCGTTTCGAGCTGCCCACGCTCGACGCCGACTACGAGGACAACAAGCGAGGCCGGGGTCCGCTCAACCCGTGGGACGACGAGGACGGTGGTGACAACGACCGCTCGTCGAACGCAGGCAGCAGCTCCTACAACCACATGTTCCTCTGAGGCCTTACCCACCAGCCAGCCATTTGTACATAAGCCCCGAATAGCTCGCTTCTTCGAAGAGACACGACCCATACCCGTTCGCTACTGCCGCTATGTTCAAGAGTGGTGCAGTTCATGTGCACTCGCTCGTTCATCTGACTTTGACGATCGTCGTCTGTGACGTGAGGCACGCGTTTGGTGGGGTGTTTACATCTCGCCGAAGACCTTCTCCATCTTGCCGGGCAACTGGAGCATCCGGTCGGCGGACGCGTTGACGAAGGCCGCGGGGATGTTGCCCGCCGGGTTCACGTGAATGACACGCGTGATCTTGGTCTTGTTGTCACCTGCACACACATAGATATGACCACGCAATCAGACATCTACCGCCGATGCACAGCGCGGGCAGCGGGAGAACGGTACCCTCGGGAGCGAAGGCGATCAGCGAGAATGTGAGCGTGGCACGCACGTACTTATCCTTGTACTCGGGCACCTGGTCACCACCATCATCATGGTCGTGAGGCGTTAGTTTGTCTGCACACCGCTCTCGGCAAGAGCAACATCTTCGCGAAGGCGGGGACGAAGCCCAACGAAAAAGAACCAACCTTGGGGTTGTCGATGGAGGTGGCCACGAAGTAGAAGACGCCGTCCTCCTCGCTGCGTCGCCACAACACGCTCACATCACTGCGCACAGGGGAAAAATAATTCAGATTGTAAAAAATGAAAATGAAAATGATAGGTCCGCGGTGAGTCGTGTACCGCTGCCAGAGGGGCCAGGGGATCTTGTTGAGCTGGTACACCAGCCGCAGGTCGTCGCCCTCCTGCGTAACAACGCAAACGACGACGACGACAACAGCAAGGAGTGGGAGGCATGAGCACCGGGGCAGTGCGAGAGGAGGACCGCGATCGGAGTGGTACCTCTACGACGTTGAACAGCTCGCAGTCGGAGTCCATCTTTTGCCACTCGGTCTGACGGAAGTTCCACAGCTTGTCGCCGCACTCTTTCGCGGGCCTGTTATTATTATTATTATTATTATTTTACTATTATTTAGAAAAGAAAAAATAAATATTGTGTTTGTTTTGGTTGCTCTGGATGAAGGCTCCGGTGCACGCGTGCAAAAGCGAACGAAAGCGGCGACAAAAGAGAAGAGGAAAAGGGGCGAACCGGTTGATGATGCCCTCGACCTTAAAGGCCTTGATGGGCTCGCCCGGTAGCTCCCTCTCCTCGAGGGTGCACCCTTCGCCCTGCTTCCTCGGGGTCCATCCTGAAGATGGTGTAAGCATCAAAAAGAATATAAATATAAATAAAAAGAATAAAATTGATTTCAATCAAATCGACACAACGCACCAAGCTCGGAGCACCCGGGGAGTAACGAAAATGAACTCAAATAAAGCGATGGAAAAGAAGCATCGGTTGGGTTGACGAGTTCAGATGGGACGCACCGTTGTCCGAAAGAAGCTGCTTGGTCTGCTCGAAAGCCTTCTCGGCGGCAGCAGCGTAGGCGGACAAGTCAGTCATGTTGTGTGTTTAGGTGTGGCTAAAAGCTGTTTTTCTCCCTCTGCGTTTTGTGTGCCTTTTGCGGTCCGCCTTAGGCCTTCCGACCAATCGCCTCTTCGGCAATTGTGCGCAAATCGTGCACCTCCAGACCGGAGTGGGCGTCCGTCACGCGTTTGGCCACGCCGGCGGTGTTGGCCGCAGGCCTACCAGAGAGGGGGATAAACGAACTCCGTGCAAATGAGTTCATTCGATGGGAGCGCTCCGTATGGTGTCCTCCCGGTCACTCCGAGTCCATTTCTTCTGCATTCGCTCCCCTCCTGCCAATGACGGCTGTTTCTCTACTTTATCTTATTTCTCTCCCCATCTCCGAAGCCAATGACCGACAACTTCACTTCAATCTGTCCCTCATAGAATCAAACACACCTCCGCGAACACAACCATCTCATCACAAACCCACCACAAACACACAACCCAAGCCAAGCCATGACCACCTCCGGAGCCTTCGTGTGCCTCGTCCTCCTCCTCGTGGCCGCCAGCTGCACCACCAGCTCGGTCTCGGCCGCGCCCACGGCCAACTCGCAGGGCATCGTCGACTGCTTCGCCCAGATCTTGGCCGCGTCGCTGACCCGCCTCAGCCTCAACAACGACTACGTGTGCACCCTCTCGAAAAACGGCGTTCTGCTGGCCAACGGCGACATGGGCACCGACGCCTTCAACGCCTTCGGCCCCAACCACGGCTTCCCGCTGCTCCAATCGGAAGACGCGGCCTTCTTCGAGTCCTATTATGGGACGCCCACCGACGGCTTCGTGGCCGTGGCGCGGGTCAACATCACCAGCAACAGCGGCATCGGCTACTACATGACCAACGCGACCCAGCGCGTGTCCTACTTCCTCGATGAGTTCGGCCAGCTGACCGGGGAGCTCAACGCCGTCCAGGAGTATGTGCCCACGTCGCGCATCTGGTACCAGGGCGCGCTCAACTCGACGTCCGGCTCCTACGTGACGGCCACCCCCTATCGGTTCTCGCTCAACAGCCTGCGCGTGACGGCCTCGCGCCAGTGCATCTCCACCCCGAGGACGCGCGACCTCCAGGTGATCGCCGGCGCCGACATCACCCTCGATGTGCTGAGCGAGGTGGCCCTCACGAGCGCCAAGTGCCCGCTGTTCAACGCGGCCCAGGGCGTCGTCTTCGTGGTCAACGCCGACGGCGTGCTGCTCATGCAGAACGGCGCGGGCGTGACGGGCGTGGCTGAGGCGACGGCCTCGGCCGGCCTCGTGGGCGCCGCCGCGCGGCATGCCAAGACCCAGAACGGCGCCGACTGGTACGGCCAGGCCGTGGCCGCGACCTTCACCTACGCCGACAACGAGTACGAGGTGGTGACCTACCCGGTCAGCTCCAGCCTCACCGCGTCGGTGGACATCAGCGCCTGGGGCTGGACGGTGGTCTCGGTCCAGCGCACCTCGGGCCTGTGCGGCACCAGCTCGGCCGCCTCCTCCCTCCTCCCCTTCCGTTTCTTCATGTAAATGACAAAGAACAACAAAAACAAAACAACAGAATACAAAGTTACATACATGTTTGAGT
This sequence comes from Acanthamoeba castellanii str. Neff, assembly GCF_000313135.1. Taxonomy (NCBI): domain Eukaryota; phylum Discosea; order Longamoebia; family Acanthamoebidae; genus Acanthamoeba; species Acanthamoeba castellanii. The sequence continues at coordinate 1,352,814 of NW_004457442.1, forward strand.
GATTGTTTGTTTGGTTCGTTGGTGTACACGCGCCGATAAAAAGTACTCGTTTTGCTCAGTCCGAGTCGTCGCTTGAGGCTTCCTCTTCCTCTTCTTCGTCCTCGTCTTCCTCGTCGCTCGAGCTCTTGGCCTGTTTGGCCCGCGCGTCGTCGTACTCGTGCAGTACTACGGCCGACGGGTGACGCCGCAGCTGCAGAGGCAGCGCCGGGTCCGAAGTCGCCGTGGCCGACCCCTTGAGCCGCCGCGTGAGGGAGAACAGGTTGTGCTCCGTGTTGCGGCGCCGCAGCAGGAAGTTCTGGACGTAGTGCAGGTTGGTGCTATCGACCTGGTCGCTCACCTCTTCTTCTTCTTCGTCGTCCTCCTCTTCTTGCTCGCCATCGTCGATGTCGGTCTCCTCTTCGCCTTCGCCCTCCTCCACGACGCCCTTGACCCCGGCCTCCGCCAGGCGCACCTTCTGCTCCTCTGCGGCCGTTGTCTCGTCGTTGCCGCCGTTCCCCTCGTCGTCGCTATTGGCCTCGCGCTCGCAAGGAGCCGGCCGGGTCCCGACGTCGCTGCGCGTGAGAGGCGTGCCGCTGTCGGCAGTGATTGTGGTAGCCGCGGATTCGCTTGCGGTGATGCTCGGCCGGTGGGCGAGCCGGGCCGGCGGCGTGCGCGGGGCCGGAGCCGCGGCTGCGGCCGCCGCCTTCGCGGTGGCGATCTGGGACAGGAGGCTGCCACCGTCGGTGGCCATCCGGCGGAGCTCGCGGTGGGTAACGGAGCCCTTGGAGAGGCGCGCCCGGGCCACGCGCACCCGCTTCATCGAGTCCCTGAGCTGGTGGATCTCGCTGATCCGCAGCTGACGCACCATATCCACCGCCTTCGTCCGGTCATCTGCGCCCGTGCCGTCAGCAAACCGCGTGTGCGGTGGTGCGTGTGTCAAGAGCGTACCGATGATGGCCTTGGAGCCCACCTGCTGGGCCACGGTGAGGACATCGAGAATGTGCTGCGAGTTACATGCCTGTCGCTTGGGTGAGAGGACCATGTCGGCGGACGAGGACGATCGCTGCCTGGTCAGCACCGGACTAAGCGGCGCCGGCAGCTCCTCTTCGCCGCTGCCGCTGGCCTTAGCAGTGCTGTGCCCGGAGCCCTTGTGCGAACTCCCGGCAGCGTCCGCCGATTTCTCGGGTCTGCTGTCGGCTTGGCCGAGGCGTGACTTCATCAGCTGCTGCCATGGCGGCTGCGCTGCCTCGCCCACCTCCGTCGACGAGAAGCTCCTGTCGCATTGATTGATCGATAGCACACATGAGATGAGTGGACCAACCGAGAATAGGGTGGGTGGGTGTGGGGTCTTCGCACCTCTTCCGGAACATAACGCTGGCCAGTTGAGGACCGCCGGGCTTGGCGAGCGGAAGCTCCGTCTGCTCCTCCAAAATCTGTGATGTTCAAAACAGGGGTCAGACGCTAGGTGCGTGTGCGGTGTGTGCGGTGGTGCGTGTGCGATGGTCTAGTACCTGCTCCAACGACAGCTCGTTGACCAGAGGCCGGCGCTGGTTGTCGCCTGCAGCCTCGGTGCCTCGCTCGGCCTCCAGCCGACCCAGCACCAGCTTGGGCACGAAGTCCGGCCGAGGGGGCGATACGGCGGCGGCCGCTACAACTGCGGAGTCGGCTACGTCGGAATCCGGCAGCCGGAACGACCGGCTCGCCGCCGCTGGCGCGGTCGTGCTGCTCCCAGTGCCGCCGCTACCGCCGAGGTCGCGCTCGAAGCGGAACGGCGTCACGGGAGAGTTGGCGAGCGAGTCGGGGTTGGACGGCACGGGCGAGGAGTCGGCCGACCGCAGCTGGCTCCGCGGCAACATCGGCGCCGTCGACCCGCGTACCTGGCGTTGGCGTGGAAGGGCCGGCTCTGTCGCGTTGCCTGCAACAATACATTCAATTTTACATTAAAAAATTGAAAAATCAAACAATAAAAGTAAATGGATAAATAAGTAATGTATAAATCTATAAAAAAGAAGTCAGCAAGGGGAGGTAATTACTTGGTGGAGGCGGGGTCATGATGTCGGCCAGGGTGATCTCTCGCTTGGGAGGCGAGTAGCTGCGGCTGATGTCGGGACTCGAGGCCGACAGGCCCGACCGAAGCCCGGAGGAGGAGCGTGAGCGAGTCGGCGGGGAGGTGGCGGGAGAGGAAGGGGTCGACGACGAGCCGCCGACGAGCGCCGGCGCAGAGTAGGCGGCGCTGTTCTCCTTGGCCTTGTTCTCCTCCATCTCCTTGAGGATCTGCGAGCGGTGATGGTCCCGCAGCTCCTCCACCTTCTCCCGCGTGATGCCGCCAAAGTCGTTCCGTGCAGTCTACACCACAAATCACAGTGCACAAAGAGTTGAAGAGTTTGAGAGGGCAGCGCTCCAGTAGAAGAGGGCGACTTCGGGGTACGCGTACGGAGAGCAGAACTTCGCAATCGACAGATGGTCGCTTAAGCACGTTACACACGTGGAAGCCATCCACCTGGTCCAGGAGCTCGTCCTGCTGGAGCTTGAGCACGGCCAACGCGACTTTGAACAGAAACGTGGTTTCGTAGCCCTCGTAGAAGAAGTGATCGAGTATCCGCAGTCCCACCTGCAAACGCACGCAAATTTTAACACCACGCGCACACGACACGACACGACACACACTCACCACCGCACAAGTAGCTACGTGACGTTGCATTGCATACCTCCATGGGCACGTAGCCGATGAACAGGCACACGAACCAGGGGAAGCTGACGAGGGCCAGCGGGAGGTCGATGCTGGAGAGGTGGGCGTCGATCTCGGGCAGATGCTCCTCTACCAGATCCTCGAACACGTGCTGGTCCGTGATCGAACCGATCATGTCTGGATGGCCGGTGGCCGGGCGACCAAGGCACATTGAGCCGATCTGATACAGTGCCGCAGTGAGAAAGGGGAAGGTACCCGGTGTCCAGTACTGTGGGAGATACTCCTCGCACAGCATGCGCAACATCCAGAAGGCCTCCTCCTCGCCCATGTACAGCAGCAGCAGTGCACAAATTATGTTCTGGCGCCGCACACAAGTTGTTAGCATCGTACAAGGCTGTGCGTGTGTGTGTGTCGTGTTGAAGTACGAACCATCGACTGGCAGTAGCCAATAATTTGATTCCGCCACGAGTATGCGGTGAGAACTCGCTGCAGCGCGTCTCTTCCAGCTTTGGTCTGAAAATAGGGATGGTCCGGGAACGATCTGTGCACATCCTGTTGGGTTGCGCTGCGTTTAGTAATTCGCCGCCGAGCCTTCTTGAATTCGCGTTTTGTGATGTGTGTGGCGTACTCGTGCGATCTCCGAGATGGCCAGCGACTGTTTGCCGTGAAAGATTTTGAGAATGTTTTGGTACTCGCCTCGCTTACAGTTGAAGCAGTAGATTGACCCCAGGAATCGCTGCCATAACATTCCTGTCCGAGGATACCACCGTCGCATGAGCGAATAGGGCGCTCACAGCGAGCCTGACGAGCCATACGAAACACGCGTACACAGCGGTGACCGTACCTCGATATTCGTCGGGAATGCCGCCAGCGACCAGCTCAGTGAGGTGGCTTGTTTGTATCATCTCTCCGCCCCATCCTGTTGTGTGGCGCTGTCAAGTCGGGCGCTCACACTACCCACAGCCAGGCCAGCAGTCGTACCGTTCTTGTTTATGTACTGGTCCCAGGTCTCCTTTTGCTTCTTCATGCGTTCCCGGTAGTCTGGTCGGAACTGTTCCCAGTTGTTGAGCGTCGACTGACCTGGCCCCACAAAGCTGGCCAACGCCAAGGTCACTCTTACCAGCCCCCGCGGGCATGCACTCACACACGCACGAATGATGCCGAGAGAGATCTAGCGCAGTACTTGTTGGCGAAAGGGGGAAGCGGCGGCGGATGCGGGAGGGACTCTTGAGACACGAGCCACCGGTTGCTGGACCACGTTGAATGGAGCAGCTCGTAGGCGTGTTTCCTTCGCGCCAAGAACGAGAACGAGAACTGAAGAGCAAACGCGGCATCGTCACTCCGAGTAGTTCAACGACGCACCGAACCCGTGCCGCGCACTATGGAGAGGTAGAGAGATCATCGTACCTTGTTCTTCAATGTTTGTATGAGTATGAGCCTGCCATCGACTAGCTTCACGTCCTGCACGTCCCGAAAGTTGATGACGACCGTGAAGACCTAAACACAACACAGAGCGCGTTAGGAAGAGTTGAGCTCAAATCTCTCTGTGAGTGTGGTGTGCGATTACCTCGTCATGATTCTCCGAATGAAAGCAAGCAAAATTGGGTGTGATAGAAAGGGATCCTTGATGGTAGAATGATGTCATCCACACCGTGGCCTGGTACTCTGTAACCCCACACTTGCGCCATTAGCTTTTCAACCACCCGAGGGGGCAATGCGACCATACGGTTAATGAGGTTCTCGTCAGTGGATAGGCGGAAGAGCTTGCGGTGAAGGTCGCGCTCGATCTTGGTCTGCAGCATCTCCTTGGTGAGCGAGCGCGTCTGCGACGTGAGCGTCATCGCGACGGTGATGAGCGGCGACGGCGGCGACGAGAATCGTGGCGAGACGGGTCCCGAGAACCGCGGTGACGGTCCGACGGGGATCGACGGCGATGGCAGTGCCGAACGTGAGACGGAGGCGTTGGTGTATGATGGACCGTCGATATCGAAGTCGGCCGTCACCTTGCGCGCCATGTTGTCCAACGTCATATGCCAAATCTCCTTCATCATCATCAGCGTTTGGTCTCGGTCCCTTAGCGTGAATATGAACTGGGATATGTGGTAGTGAGCAGGTGTAGTTTCGATACGTGTCTCCCACCCCACGACACACACACACACACACACACAACAACAACACACACACACAGCCGCACGCGTGACTCACCTCTCCGCCGCTGGTGGCCAGGTAGATAGCAGAGCCATTTTCGGCAGCTGTGCGCGCGAGCGAGGAGACCTCAACCCAGGGAATGATGAGCTTGGTGCCCCGGCCATAGAAGCACACGTGGCGACCCGACACGAACAGTCTTCCTTTCCGCTCCGACCGTCGCAGCAAAATGCAACGACAACCTGCGTGCGGCGTGTGCGGTGGTGCGGGTGCGGTTAGGGCGACGTTAAAAGCGCGAGTGTTGTGTAGTAGTGCGTACAGAGGGTGAGCTCTTCGTGGCGGGCCAGCTCGGCGAAGTACTGATGCCACGGGGCCTGCTTGGAGGCCTGGAGGACCTTGGTGGCGCGGTGGAGGTTGCGGAAGTGCTTGTCGCGCGAGAGGCCCTCAGGGTTGGGCCGGATGCCGTTGGCCAGCAGGATGAGGTCGTCCTTCTCTTTGCGCTGCTGCTCGCGCTGCTTGAGCGCCAGCCCGGCAAGCTTGGTGTGCAGGAAGCGCCGCAGCTCGCGCTCCTCTGCGCGCAAGGCCTGGTCGAACAGGCCCAGCTGCTGCGTGATCTGTTCTTCGAGGTACTTCCAGTGCTGGCGCACCTCGTCCTCCTTGTCGCCCACAGCCACTACCGCTGCGGCTAGCGGTCGCAGCTGATCCTCTTCCTCATCTCCAACGGCGAGTTCTGAAGGATGCTGCTGATGAATTCCTCCATCTCCATCATAATGATTATCGCGCGATTTGAGAATGATTCGGTAGAGGTAGGGATTCTTCTCGCCCCCGAGGGTCGTACGAAACGAGTTCATGACGCCCTGGAGCACTGTATGAGCGGCCTTGTGCTCCTGGAGCGCGAAGAATTCATTTTCTTCCAATGTCGTCCAGAGTAGCATCGACTGGACCGGCAGCAGGACCCACATGCCGGACCACCTTTTCTCTGTAGGTCCTCAAGTTCTTCTTTCCCCTACGTTCGGTCCAACTCGAGCTTCGTCTGCTCATTGGGGGGGGGGTGAAGTCTTGCAGCCTGAACAATGTGCGGAATGCGTAAATCTGGTGAAGTGCAGGAATGACTGAATGCGGATTGGCTACTACTGCACCTCTGGCCGTGCCCACAGGAGCAGCATTCCTGGAATTCTAATTAGCATTCTGGGCCGAAAATGCAGTTTTTAATTTTTATTATTAAATTGTGAAGAGATGGAGAACGCAGCACCAACTGAAGACGTGGCGGCAATCGCCAAGGTCGAGAACGTGGAAGAAAAAGAGGAGGAGATGCAGGCAGGTGCAACGGAGGAGAAAGTGGAAGAGGAAGAGGAAGATGAGGACGATTCGCCCAACAAGCATATCCTTGCCCACAAGACTGCCATCGTTAAAGTGTTTGCCACCACCCAGGCATGGGACCACGACTGTCCCTGGCAAGCCCTCAGGTAAAGCCCCACACGACAATGACCCCAACAAAATCTGCATTTTGATTCAGCCCAAAATCCTTGTCCATTTGCACAGCATCCAGACCGCGAGTGGCTCGGGCGTGGTCATCGCTGGCGGCAGAATTCTCACGGTGGCCCACGTTGTCGCCAACCAAACCTTCTGCCAGATCCAGCGGTGCGTGCCTCGGTCCATGTCTGCCGCTGTGCACGCACGGCTTGTTGGCCTGCTCACAATGCTTTCATTTCTCGGCCAACGTTGAACGAACCACAGGTGCGGCATTCCAGACAAGCACCAAGCCAAGGTCCTCTTCGTTAGCCATGAGTGCGATCTCGCCTTGCTCGAACCCGAGGACCCCAGCTTGTTCGCAGGTCACACTCCCTGGTGTGTTGGTAGTGCGTGTCGTGTCGTGTCGTGTCGTGTCGTGCGCATTGTGGCTCAGCGCTTATAATCCTCGGCCACACAGATATCACTCCGCTGGAGATGGGTGAGCTGCCGGACTTGAGGGACCAGGTGTACGTGTGCGGGTTCCCCGTGGGCGGCGATGAGATCAGCATTTCCGAGGGCGTCGTCTCCCGCATTGAAATCCAGGTCTTGCTCCCTCGCACAGTCCTGGTTTGGTTGGGTTTGTCACTGGCGTGTCCTGATGTTCCTCATTGCCGCGACTACTACAGGACTATCATCACGCCGAACGTAGGCTACTCAGTATCACAGTCGACGCAGCCGTGAATGCAGGCAACAGGCACGCGCGCCACGGCGAGGCCCTCTTTTCTCCCTGCATTCACACTCACTATTATTATTTATTATTGCAGTGGCGGTCCGTGCATCAAAGACGGCAAGATCGTAGGTAAGGGCAGCACGATGTGCGCAGACACGTGATATCGCACACACGGGGCACGCAACGCTCACCTCTGTGCGACCACCAAAAACAGGGCTGGCGTTTCAGGGGATGGACAACATCGACAACGTCGGCGAGGTCGTGCCCACGTTGGTCATCCATCACTTCCTCGAGGGCGTGAGGCGAGGTTGGTCCCCCGGCGCTTTCCTCAATCTCGGCCTACGCATTCCGCCTTCCCCCTCTCAATTTTCGGACCACCAGCACAGGAGGACGGTGTCAAGTACCAGGGCTTCCCAGCACTGGGCGTAGTCATTCAAGGCATTTTAAACCCGCTTCTCCGACAGAGCCTCGGTATGCAGGTACTGGCTATGGCACCCATCCCCTCGAGCAAGAGCTCTGAGGAAGAGCCTCAACCACTTCTTGCTGTTTCGTGTGGCACCGCATCAGGGGAAGGAGAGCGGGGTGCTGGTGACTAAGGTCATGTACGGCAACTCGGCGTACGGACACATCGAGGCGGGTGACGTCATTCTGGAGATCGATGGCGTGAAGGTCTTTAACAACGGCACCGTCTCCCTCAAGATCAACCCCACATCCAAACACAAATACAGGTACATCGCATGCACAATACGCACGCGCACGTCGCACGCGACTCACAATCATCACGCGCTTTGGCTGGCATGTCACTGCAGGACGTGGTACGGTATTCTGCTCCACTCGCGTCATGTGGGCGATGAGATATCACTGCTCGTCCGCCGGAAGAGCGCCGGCTACGCGCTGCAGTCGGTCAAGTTCCCGCTCCTGCCGCTGACCATGCTCGTGCCCACGCCCACCTACGACGTGCCGCCGTCGTATTTCCTCTACTGCGGGCTGCTCTTCCAGCCGCTGAGCAAGGACTACCTCACCACCTGGTCCAACTGGCGCAAGAACGCCCCCAAAGAATACGTCCACTTCTACGAGTGCGGGGTACCACTTCTCTTCCTAATAATTTATTTTGTTGATAAATAATAATAATAGAAAATTAACGTTACTGATCTGTCTCTCTGCGTCTAGATCCCGGAGAAGGATCGCACACAAGTGGTTGTCCTCACGAAGATCTTGGCGGACAGGTACTCCTTCTCTCCTTTGTCGTCATCATCTGGGGGTGGGGCTGACTGATTCGTCGCGCTGGCCAGAATCAATGTGGGTTATGACGACGACGGGGCCTACACCAACTCCAGCGTGACATCGTGCAACGGCGTGCCCATCCGCAACCTGCAGCACCTTGTCGACGTGATCGACAGCACCCCCGCCGACCAGGCACGGCACCAACTCACCTCTTGCGCTCCCATCGCGGCGCACGCACCGCTATCGCACACATCAAGCGCGAAGCACCTGACGGATCGAGCTCACGCTGCGTGTTGTGCGGCCATACAGGAGATCATCACGCTCGTGACGAGCGAGAACGGGGTGGTGGTGCTGCCCGCGCCCAAGCACAAAACTGCAGAGGAGGCCAAGGAGCGCATCCTCCGCGTCTACAAGATACAGCAGGACCGATCCGCCGACCTCCTCGCCGCGCCGCCATCATCGCCACCACCATCGTCGCCGCAGGCCTGAGCGGCACTGGCTGCAACCTCCGTGCGCCATCGACTTCTAACCATAATGAAAGCCTTTGTCGTGTTCGTCACCATCAGCGTAGGACACTACTGCACAGCGGCGTGGGTGTCCCAGTAGGCGACGGCTTTGAGGTAGGCCTCGCGATCCAGCGGCGCCCCGCTGCCGCCTTCCTCCCGCCCCAGCGAGTTGCGCATGGCCGTGATGGGGGTCATCGGCGTCTCGTAACTGGGACACACACAGTATTCACACCCGGTGGTGAGTGGCATTCGATCTTCCAGGATTGAAGGCGGTGGTGGCACTTGGTCCTGGGCTCACGCACTCTTCATCCTGGGCTTTTACGGAGACGATGCCCCATTCGTAGTCCTTGGCCGCCTCCTTCTGGTCGGAGGGCAGCGCCGCGTCCTCTTCCTCGATCTGCGCTCGTCTGGGGTGCGCGAGAAGCATGAAGGAGTGAATGAACGAACGAACGAGTGGTAAGAGCAAGAGCCGGCAGATGCAGGATGTGAGGCGGTTCATACGAGTAGAGGATAATGTCGAGATACTTGGCCGTGGGCACCTCCACGTCCTTGGCCTCGAACCACCGAGTCAGCACGGGCAGTTCTGACGCTCGCCGTGCCACGTAGCCCGACCTGTGGTGCCGGGTTTGCACCACCCAGCGGCCCTGTCAAGCTCTGCACTCTGGGCGTGGGCTCGAGGATGGCGGAGAGAGAGGAGAGGATACCGGAGGAGGTGCTTGTTCGAGTCGGTGATGGTGACGGCACCCACTTTGGCTCCCGTGAAGTTGGGCACGAAGAGATGTTTGCAAAATGGAGCGTAGCTGTGATGGCACAAGATGAGTGAGGAAAATACAGTTGCAGTGACGACAGCGATGAGGTGCAAGTGTGCGGTGCAGGTGCAGCCAAGATTGGAGGTACCCATCCACCAGGGTGGCACTGCCCATGTTGAAGAGTTGGTTAATGTGATCTTCAAATGCCTGCTTGTCGAAGCCCATCAGCTTGGTGCCCGAAAAGGCCGGGTCGTCGAACTGCCTGAAGGCAAAAGCATTCAGCCTCACCGCCCTTCTCATCCTTTGCTTTCGGTAGCGCTCTTATTTTTTTGTTTTCCTTTTGGCAAAAGCAAAGGAATAAAAAGAAAAGCAAAATGCTCTCGCCGGTTTGTGGCCATGCTCCGAGTGAACAGGTCCTTGCCGTTATCCGGCGCAAGCGCAACACAACAGCAAAAGGGTGGTGGTTGCGTCGTAGGCTGTTGGGGTTTTTTGTGTTTTCCGTTGTTTTTGGTCTTTATGGAGGTTTTATGTTTTTTTTGCTGTTTTTCGACCGTTTTCTGATTTTTTTATCTTGCTTTTTGTATTTTGTTTTGTTTACATGAGAGAATCAATTCGATGAAACCCGTCAACATTGGCACCAACCCCACTCAAGGCTGCTGCCTCCAGGCCTCTTTTCTTCTACCACTTGTTCCTTCCTTCCGTACTTGTGGGCACGCTCCAGAATGCAGCTAGAATTGCACATAAAACTGACATTCAGTGAAACATTGCCCAGCCACCAAGCGACACGCTACACTCTCGGGGAGGCGGTCCGGCTCGGACTGGGCGTTCTGGTCGGGCTGCGCGTGGGTGTGGTCGACGGCGTGCGCGAGGGCGATCTCGTAGGGCTGGGCGTCCTGGTCGGGCTGCGCGTGGGTGTGGTCGACGGCGTGCGCGAGGGCGACCTCGTAGGGCTGGGAGTCCTGGTCGGGCTGCGCGAGGGCGAGCGGCTGGGCGCCACGCTGGGGAAGTACTTCCGGAGGGTGGACATGATCCGGTTGCGGTCGGTCCCATCGGCGTTGGGCTCAATCAGGTTCACGTAGTCCGCCGGCCACCACGACCCGGCCGACCACCACGTCCATCCGTGCCACACGTCCGTGTTGTTCTGTGCGCGATTAGTGAGACGATGCTCAGATCAGCACCACCCCCAACCCCACCAGCTGGCTCAACAGGTTCGTACCTTGAGGAAGGTCATGAGCGTCTCCAGGAGAGCCAAGCACTGATCGGAGTCGTTGAGGCCAAACTCGCCCAAGAAGATCTTACTGCGTGTGGCAACGTGAGGCGCGCAGATATGAGAAGGAGAAGCTGGTGACGAACGACGATCGTACGCTTTGTTAGTGCGAGCCCACGTGGTGACCGGTCCGAGCTTGCCCTGAACGTTCCAGACGGGATTGCACACGGTGGTGCCCCCAGCGCCATCAAAGTACTGGTGCATCTCGTAGTACCTAGAGATTGATACTGAGAAGATGGTGGTTGAGATCAGGGCATGGTGTCTCGCACCAGTTGTTCAGCGGGTCGGTGATGTTGGACGGCGCCATCGTGTTGCTGTTGCTCCCCATCCATGACTCTGCCGACGACCAACCGCTCCCGCTGATCGTAATCAATTGCTGGTGCGCCTGCGCTCAGCACCGGAGCCTAAACAAAGATGGAACTCTGGCTGCAGATGCGTACCTTGGCGCCCGACGCACGGATGCCCGCAATGGCGGCGTTGGCGGCGGTGAGGGTCATGAGGGCTGAGACGCCGTTGGGTTCGTTCATGGTGCCGAAGATGATCTTCGGGTTGTCGACGTAGAGCGAGGCCAGCTTCGACCAGAACTTGGTGAAGGCCGTGTAGGAGACGTTGGCCGATCCGATGAGCTGGCCGCGGTAGCGGAAGTAGTTGTGGACGTCCAGCAGCACGTACTGGAGCTTGACCTTGGTGATGTAGTTGACCGTCGTGTTCTTCTCATCGTCCATTGGAATTTGAATGAGCACTCAAAGTCAGAGCTTTCTGTAGAGAAGAGGGGCGCAAGTACCAATTGACCGACGTAGGTCTGATCGAAGGGGCCATTGCCACCGTTGAGCACGGGCTGAAGACGCTCCTGGTGTGGTCGACAACAACTCAAGTCGGTAAGCAGTGGCTGGGAGCATTGGAAACAGGTCGGGGCGCACCCAGAGCACTCCGACGCGGACGGTGTTCATGCCCTTGAGGGAGAAGTAGTCGAGCGAGGGGGTGCCCACGAGCGGGTAGTCTTTCCACGCGGTGCCCGGGAGCTTGCTCGAACTGAATGCGAGGCCCGGCTGGTTCACCCCAAAGTACTTCTGGCCCGTGGCGCCTGCAGGGTTGGGATTAGAATCCTGTCAGGCCGCACGACACGACACACGTGGGGTGAAGAGGTACCGGACAAGGCAAGGATCAAGAGGACGCACAGGATGAGAGTGGTCCGCATGGTGTGGCGAGAGGAGGGCATAACTGGCTGGAAAATGGGGCTTTGGCGATCCTCCCAGCAGGGCTGTCGTGTAGGTGGGCCAGGTTGGAGCAACAACAATTCGGCCAATGGGGAGGTGCTTGCGGCGTCGCGGAGATCCTCGCCTTGTACTTGAGCCCTGTGCTCATCCCATTGGCTCGATGGACTTAATTGTTGCACCTGGTGCCGCACACGCACTAAGAAAGTGCGGTTTACTAGGTGGGCCGTGGGTGGTGAAGAAAGAAACACGACGAGGATGATGGGCTTTATCGTCCTCGTCTTCTTCTTTCTTTTCTTCCATTCACTTACTTGCTGCAGACACGCTTGTGGTTGGGCCAGTCCTTCTGCTGGCACTCGCGCGAGCAGTACTTGGCTGGACGGGCGACCTTGGCCTGGCGGCACCGACCGCACACGGGGAACTTGTCCTGTTCGCTCTCCTCCTTGCGGCCACACGCAGCACACTTGGGCGTGCCGTCGTCGACTACCACGGGCTCGGCCTTCTTCTCCTCTTTGGTGCTGGCGGCGGTGCTGTCCAGGTCGACGCCGGCCTTCTTGAGCATGGACTCGACTTCGCGCTTGGTCTGCTCGTCGATGGAGAGGAGGAGTACGGGCAGCTCCTGACCAGTCTCGGTGTACTCGAACCCGTCGGTGAAGAGGCACACGTAGGTCGACTGCGGATCGTATGTGCGCACCAGGTTGAGCAGGTTCTCGTTGCCCATGATCCACCTGCGCCATCCGCAATCCATTCAACCATCCACCCCTCGGTTCATACGGTTCCTCTACGTTGGGCGAATAAAATGAAGAAAATAAAAAACAATAAAATAAAAATCTGAGAGTGCTTGTGAAAAATCGAATGGCGACGTACCCGTGATCAACGAACTGGTTGATGGGGATGAACGCCATCCGCGTCTCGCTCTCCTCCTTTGGATCAGAGGATCTGTCGCGTTCGGTCGAGAGATCAACAACAACGAAGCCGCGGCCCGCCCCCGGCCCTCGCCTGTGCTTGAGCACGCTCTCCCAGGCGTGCATGCTGATGTAGGGTCCATAGCTATTGATGTAAGCCATGCAGTCCTGCTTCTTCTCGTCCAGCGACGTAAAGCGCGTCCATGTTGAGTACAAGGTGCGTTTGCTCATCTTTGGGATTTGTTTCTCAAAAGCCTTTTATTTTGTTTTTATAATTTTGTATTTTATTTCTCATTTTTTGCCATAATTAACATTTTAACAACATCGTATTCTGTGAAACCTTACTTTCTTGTCGCGCGCAACTGAAGATGGAGGTGGACGCAGATCCTCCGCCCGCACCCCCGCCGGAATCAACAGCGGCTGCTGAGCAGCTGCCAGGGCTGGCCGACAGCTGCAAAGCACCGACGGTACCTGCAGCTCCGCCGGCACGTTCGCAGGAGGAGGTGGACGCAGAGCGGGGCTTCACCGACGACGACCTCAACGCTTGCCTCAAGGTTCGTTGTTCATTTTGCAATCAACAAAAATAAAAATGAAATGATATTTAATCGAGCATATATGTTGTATTTCCCCACAGGTGTTGCACGCCTTCCGGGCGAAGCTGGACCTGCTGCAGCAGAAAGAGTATCGTCCTCTACGGAGCGCAGGAATGTACGTCGTGTTCATGTTTTCATGTTTTCATGTTATGTGTAGTGATGCGTGTGTCACCAATCGGGCACAACTCACTATTCAATGGCTTGGCAGCATCTTTGTTGAGGGCATCAGCAAGCGCTACTTCAAGGGTCTCTCGCCCGAGGAGTACAACCACAACAAAGCCCGGAAGTGCGCTCCTCCTACGACGTCCGGTGAACTTGCGAAGCAAACGGGCCACCTGCTAACGTCGTACACGTGTGTGTGGGGTGCGGGCTCGGCCACCAGGATTGCGCGCAAGGAGCGGAGAAAGCACGAAGCGCTGGAGGATCAGAAGCGGCTGGCCAAGACGAAGATGCGCGAGGACAAGCTGCGCAGGATGGAGCGCCTGATGGAGGGCGCCGCTTCGCCCCCACAGCTGGTACTCGCCCGCCGCTATGACCGACTCCTCCGTTCTTGGAATTCCAATGCATTCCTTCCAACTTTTGTAGATGCTCAAGGGTTCAGCCGCAGCAGGAGCTATCGGGGCCGATGTGCAGACAGCCTTGGCGCTGCCTCCGGTCGACCCGCTTTCTCTGGTACCACACACACACACACACACGCACACACACACACAACACCACACAAATAAAGCTGGGGTGATGTGCTCACCACGAACCCATTTCGTTCGGTCAACAAGGGAGTGGTGACCATCCCGGCCGAGCGTGTGGCCACGCGGTATAACTCCGAGAGGATCAACCTGAAGCGGAAGCGGAAGAACCAACAGCAGCAGCAGCAGCAGGGCGCTGTCGAGCAGCAAGCAAACAAGTCCAACGACGCGAGCAAGGGCAAGAGCAAGGGCAAGAACAAGAAGGGCACGCTGGGTGCGCAGACGACGAAACAGACTGCCGAGCGCAAGTCAGCGACTGCTGCCAAGCCTGCCGAGCCGCCCTCGCCTCCTTCGAGAGAAGAGGTGCAGAAGCGGGCCAAGAACGAAGCGCGGGGAACAGAGAACGAAGAACGAAGGAAGGAGATCGAAAGCGATAGGATGGATGATGAGAGCCACCATGCAACGGCGAATGCCGAAGCAAAGGAGGAGGAGGAGCACAGGGGACCGAAGACGAAGGGCGAAGCATCGCTCTCCGACGAAGACGAAGAGTCGGTGCTGCATCAGCCGGAGGAGTGCTACATCTGCAAGGCCACCTACCACAAGCTGCACCATTTCTACGATAGGGTATGCATGGAATTCTCAATCAATGCTTGAAGTGTGAATGGTCTCTCACCTGTTTACTCTGTTTTGCGTCCCAGTTGTGCCCGGCCTGCGCGCAGTTGAACTGGAACAAGCGGGTCGCCACGGCGGACCTCAAGGGCTACATCGCGCTCGTAACCGGCGGCCGGGTGAAGATTGGGTACTCACATACACTCGCCCCGGCGCACCTGTGCAGGCATCGCCACACTCATCCATTCACTGACTCTAATCCTTCTCGCCCACATGTGCGTCGTGTCTGGCGTGCTTCAGGTTTGAGACTGCCGTCATATTGCTCCGTGCTGGCGCTACGGTGATCGTCACCACCCGCTTCCCGCACGACGCAGCGCTTCGCTTCTCCAAACGTACGTTTGCTTTTCTTTACACGAGTCGTGCAGGTCGACAGTCGCTTCACACATTTTGGCCTTTGCCGCCAACCCGCGCGCGCGCACAGTTGCGGACTTTGGCGAGTGGCACTCGCGGCTGCACGTGTACGGCCTGGACATGCGCTACCTCCAGGCCGTGGAGCAGTTCTGCCGCTTCGTGAAGAAGGCCTACTCGCACCTGGACATCATCATCAACAACGCCGCGCAGACCATTCGCAGGCCGCCCGCCTACTACGAGCACCTGATCACCGCCGAGTCGGTCAACGTGGCTTCGCTGCCCGAACCCATCCGGCACGTCCTGCAGCCGGAAGGGCTACCGGTCAAGCCCTGGGGCAACGACTACCTCCTGCCCCTCTTCTCTTCGTCGTCGTCGAGCACCACGGGCCTGTTTGAGTTGACGACCGGACCCAGCCCCGCCCTCGCGCCGCCCGCGCAACCTCCTGTCGCGCCCGTGGTCGAGGAGCCCGTCGACGACCAGGAAGCAGCCGCTGGCCTGGTGGCGGAGGAGAAGCACGCCCAAGCGGCCGAGGCAAAGGGGAACGAGATGGAGGCGGCCGGCGGCAGGCCCGTGACGACCGATCAGCCACCCAACCCCGCCTCGGCCCTGCCCAACATCTCCGCTGGTACGGCCGCATTCTACACATTTCATTCCGTATGACGCCGCGGTCTCACCCTCCTCTGTCCTGCGTTGCCGTGCGTGTGGTGTGGGCGACCCCAGTGTTGACGCAGCTGGCCGTGGCTAAGGGTGACGAGAAGAAAGACCCCAAGCTCTTCCCTCCCGGCCGGTACGACGAGCACGGCCAGCAGGTACCCCCTTCTCCGTGACATGTGTGCATTGCTGTCATTCTTTTACCTCAATCATGGCTGACACCATGCATGGTGTTCCAGGTGGACCTTCGGCATGCGAATTCGTGGGTGCTCCAGCTCGACCAGGTACTGCAGCCGCTGAATATTGTTGATGGCCATAAAGAATGAAGGGCCAGGCCTAACGCGAACTCCGTCGGTGGTGTTATGCAGGTCTCCACGGTCGAATTGGCTGAAGTGCACGTCATCAACGCGTTGGCGCCCTACACCATCAACTCGCTTCTGCGCCCTCTGCTCAACCTGTCGCCAAACGTGCGCTCGATGTTGTCCGTTTTAAGTTGATTTTTAAGTGGTTGATGATTGCTGACCGTAACGGACAGGCCGACAAGTTCATCGTCAACGTTTCGTCTGTTGAGGGCGAGTTCTATCACAAGAAGACGACTGCACACCCACACACGAACATGGCCAAGGTATGCGCCCGAAGCTCGCTCATTGGTTGCGGCTGCTTCTCACACGGTTTGCATTGTAGGCCAGTCTCAACATGATGACGCGCACAGCTGCCGCCTACTACGCACGAGATCGCATCTGGATGAATGCAGTCGACACTGGCTGGTACACACACACACGAACGCGTCCCGGGAGTTTGCAGAACTTGCTCATGTCCGCATCACCAACAGGATCTCGGACATGAACCCGGTCTACCGATCACAGCGCATTGCCAACAAGTACGGCCAAGTGTTCAGAAATCCCATCGATGAGGTGGACGGCGCCGCCAGGATACTCGACCCGGTGTTCGCGCGGCTGAACGAGGGCAAGCTCTACTTTGGCAAGTTTCTCAAGGACTACCGACCTTCGGCCTGGTAGCCCTTCTGTGAGACGTGACCAGAGCAGCTCGACCCCGGCGCGCCACGCACCCAGGCCAAGGGGCTTGTCAATGTGGTTTGTGGTTCTGTGTGAATGAGGAATGCAGAAAATTCGGAATGCGCGGAAGGAATGCGGTTCCGTGGCTGGCCCGAAACGGCCCAATGACGGGCTGCCACATGCGCTGGCCGTGACGGTAATAAAAAAACGGACCAAGATCAGATCGGCAACAACCGCAGCCAACACTAATCATCCGCACCCCATTTCACCGTACAAGCCACGTCAAGACACTACAATCAATTTGGTTTCACAACATCAACACCACATGAAGCGTAATCTGATGCTCGCTCTCGGCCTTCTTGTCCTGGCCTTGTGCGCGACCGCCACTCTCGCCGTCGGTACGCTCCCACTTGCCCCCCCCCTCAACATCACTTCTTAATTTTGTAGGCCAAGAAACCAAGCATTGCCCCCCCCCCAAGCTCACGCAATTTCTCTTCCATTCAATCCATTCCCTGCAGATGTCGACGAGGCAGTGCAGGAAGGCACCGCCACCGTTGTTCTTTCCGCGAACGATGACGCGGCCGGTAAGCCCCCCCCATTCATCTTCAGCCCATTGGACACAAATGCCAACCTTGTATCGATTTACAGTGAAGCAGGAGACTGAGACTGTTACCGCGACGACGACGACAGATGACAAGAAGGAAGATGACGAAGCTGATGAGGAGGCCGCCACGAATCAAGACGCCGCTGCCGCTGACGACGACGATGACGACGATGACGACAACGTCAAGTCCTACAAGAAGGAGAAGAAGGACAAGAAGAAGGATAAGAAGAAGTACAAGGACGACGAGAAGCTGAAGAAGAAGCTCGAGAAGGAGGAGAAGAAGAAGCTCAAGAAGGAGCGCGAGGAGAAGGAGAAGCTCGCCGCCGCCGCCGCCGCCGTCGATAACACAGGAGACGCTGCGGCCGAGCCGGTCGCTGAGACCGCCGACGAGGACGAGGAGGACGAGAAGAAGGAGGAGAAGTACAAGGACGAGACCAAGGAGGAGAAGGAGCTCAGGAAGAAGGCCAAGAAGGAGAGGAAGGAGAGGGAGAAGGCCGAGAAGAAGGAGAGGAAGAAGCAGAAGAAGCTCGAGGGCCTCGCCGTACGCACTCATCTCTCTCTCTCTCTCTCTCTTTCTCTGATGATTCTTTTTGATGTTGTGCTCACCCAGTACTGCACCACCGCACACAGATCGCCGGCATTGTGGAGGAAGTGGCGCTGCATGTGGGACAGAACAACGGAACGCTCGCCGAGGCGGGCCAGGAGAGCGTCTTAGCCGTCGCTGACAGCCCCGTGACGGATTCGCTCGGTGCCGCTACGACGACCGAGGAGGAGGAGGACAAGGCCGAGAACTGATGATCGGATCACCAGCCCCCCAAACGCAGAGCAGACACTCAGGCCGAACGAACCACCCAACGTCGTCATCGGTGGTAATGATGATGATCAAGTGGTGGAGTGTGTGTACAGAGGTGTGTGTGAGGAAGAAACATGTTATGTTTGCGTGTACGCTGCTTGGTGTTTATTGTGTTGTGTGCAATCACCACGCTTCGTCCTGTCTTACTCGGCGGTGGCGCCAGCCTTGCTCTTCCTCTTCTTCTTCTTGGGGGTGGTGGACTTGGCGGTCGTCTTGTCCTCCTCCTCCATGGCGTCGGTGGTGGTCTTCTGCTTCTTGGTCGCCGTCGGCGTGGTGGTGGTTGACTTCTTCCCCGCGGCGGCCGGCGTGGTCGAGGTGGCCTTGCCTTCAGCGGCCTTGCCCTTGGCGGCGGCGGCAGTGGTGGTCTCCTTCTTGGGCGTCTCGGGCGCCTTCGCCTTCTTCTTGTCGTCGCCCGTCGTCGAGGCGGCGGCAGTGGTGCCAGCGGCGGCCTTGGTAGCGGTCTTGCCCTTCTTTTCCTTGGTCTGCGAGGACTGGGACTCCTCACCGTTAGTCGCCGAGTTGGCCAGCTGGTACAGCTTCAGCTTCTTCTCCACCTGCGCTCTGTTGGAGTAGACCCGGTCAGTGTCAGCCGCAATGTCAAGCTGAGCTGACAATGATGAGCATAGTGTGCCGTACCGCGTGTGCGTGGGCACGGCCTCGGCGAGTTTGTCGAGGTTGGCGCCGTGCTCCTGGAAGACGTGCTCAAAGTCCTCTATTTCCTTCGTCGTCCAGTCAGGCACCTTCTTCCTGGGCTCGCCTCCTGACCAGAGCCAAAAAAACGGAATAAATATTGTTCTTGCGTTGTATAAACCAAACGAGAATGAATCGACAGAGGGGGGGGGGCGCACCCAAAGTTTTGAGGAGTCCGCTGATTTCCTGAGCATCGCGAGCGATGACGTCGAAGATCTCGGCCAGCTAACGATTTGCGCGACAAATTTTTGTTAATTTCAATTGCATTCTGAATTGCGCTGACTGATCAAGAATGCGCCTAGGCGCAGCGCACCACTTGTTCCCTCTTCCTCTTAGGCATTGTGTAGTGACTGATGGACGTCCGGCTGATCTAATTTACGTATCGGAGTACAAATGAAACAAAAACCGAGGCCGCGCCACAATTTTTTCTGCTTGTAACGGCACTTGTGTTTCGCGCCACGCGGGCGATCGGTGCGTGTGCGATCGTGTGCGTGTGCGGTTTGGAAACAACAAAGCTCAAAGAGATGTGTCTCTCAGACTACAAAGCAGTCGAAGCGGCTGCTGCCCGTGGGCCAGATTGCTTCGACGAGCTGGTGCGAGCAGAACTCGACGAAGTCGGCGTATCGCCAGATCCGACCGTGGAAGTCGCACGCCTTGGTCGCCCTGTCGAACGCCTGGTAGTGCATCCTCAATTCGGCCAAGCGCGCCTCCGCTTGCGCCCCCAGCGTCTCCAACTCGTACGTCTCCCCTCCTACAATCGCACACGCACCACCGCACACGACACGCACCGCACACGCTAAGAACACAGCGCACAGGGAAGTGGCGAGAGTGCGCCGCGGCAGTACCTTCGGGCACGACATGGAAGTCGACGCTGTACTTGACCTCGCCCTCGAGCCACTCGAACACGAGCACGTCGTAGGTCTTTCGCCGCGCGTCGCCGGGGGCATAGCGCAGCGTGTAGCCCCCCACATCCAGCTTCTGCCACACCTTGGCCGGCACCTGGCCGTCGCCTGCGCTCACCGCCTTGGCACGCGCGAGCTGTTGTAGGAGCCGCGGACCCAGGCCGCCTTGGAGCGCGACGGCCAGGTCGACCTCGCAGTCGTAGTTGGTCTCGTAGACACCACCGCCGTGGACTGTCTCGTCGCGGTTCTGCCGCACGAGCGCCGAGACCAGGCAGTCGTGGCTCACCGCCGCCGGGCCGCCGCGCTTCTGCTCGGCCCGCTCCTCGATCGAGCTCAGGTTGCGCAGGAAGCTGACCTTGCACTGCTGCCTGGTCGTCGTTAAGCTGCCGCCGCTGCTATTGGTGGTGGTGACGTCACCTCCACTGGCGGGCAGCATGGTGGAGAGCTGGCAGCGCAGGGGGCCGGCCATGTGGCGGATGGCCCCGCTGCGCGCTCGGACCTTGAGATAGGCGGGCCGGGCCGTGTAGAGCCCTTCGAGCATGGCCACGTCGACGTGGTGTCGCCGCACGAAGGCCAGTACCTGCTGCTCCTCGAGCGACAGACCCTGCAGCAGCGCCTCGCCCGCACCATGGGGAGCGGTCGACTCGGGTCTCGCGGCGCTGTGGCCGGGTGCGACGACAGCGTGGGTGCCAGCGGCGGCTGACGTGGCCTGCGGGGCTCCGGAGGCGCGCGGGGAGGTGGCGGGGGCGGCCTTGGGGGGAGGAGCGGCCGCAGTCACAGCTGTGGTCGGGTGGCCCAGGCCCGGAGGAGGAGCACCCGAGGTGACCTTTGTCTTCGGTGTGCCGGGAGCCTTCTTCTGCTTGGTGGTGCTGGGCTTCTTCGTGGCGGCACTGGGCTTCTTGTGCCCTCCTCTCCCCGCCGTCGGTGCCGCTCGCCTCTCCTTCCTGAGCTTCTCTTCGGCACCGTCGAGGGCGGGCAGAGCCGCGTAGGGGTTGGGCTGCGCGAAGTGGTGGGCCATGTCTTCTCTTCCGGTGCGCGCTGTACTTTTGCTTTGGGTCCGTTTTTTCTCGCTTGTGTGCGGTGGGCGCAATGCGCGGAATTTCACACGAATTACTCCGGCTCGTGTGTTGTGGGACGTGTGCGGTGCGCGTGTGCGGTGGTCCTCTGTAGAGCCGCATTGTGGTGGAATAAATAGTTGTCTTGACCTACATGTAGGCCAATATGCACACGGTGGGGGTTATGACTCCACGAATTGGGCGAGCTTCTCGTGGTTGAGGGCGGACGACGACGGCTGTTGAGGGTCGGCCGGCACCTCTTGCACCTGCACGCATCAAGATGACGATCATCATCAGCGCTCGCGTTCTTGTGTGTTTTCGTTTTGAGGGGGCTAGGGAGGCCCGACCTTCTTGAGAAGGATCGGTTGGTCGGGGAGGTGGTAAGTGATGGCGAGCTCCTCGCACGCCCTCTGGATGGCGAGGTAGAGATTGCTCTTGGGCACCAGGTAGAACCGCGGTCGCTGCCAGTTGATGTCTGAAAGAGAGGGTGGGGGTGGCTCTGGTGTCAACCCTGCTTCACTCATCACTCGCACGCGCGCACCGCCGCCGAGATACCTTGTAGCTCGATCCAGAAGACGACGGTGATCTTGTTGTTGTTTTCGATCTGGTCCACCCAGAACATCCAGTCCTCGTCCGTACGGATCAGCCTGCAGGTGTGTGCGAGTGTCGTGAGAAGAGAGGAGATGTGGGGCAGGTTTTGTTTGGGGGGGGGGATGGGGCTATATAGGTTGTATGTACCAAGGGGCGCTGTCCTGCTTCATCCACTCGTAGACCTTCTCGCGCAGCATGATGATCTTTTCGGCGGGGGTGCAGAAGTCGAGGTGCACGCTCACGTTGACGGCGTAGTTCTTGCTCCGCTTGTACTGCGTGATGGGCAGCGCGTACAGCTGCTGGTTGGGGATGATGAAGCACCGACCGTCTGCGCGCGGGGCAAAGCGCCAAAAAGGGGCAACCACCGGTTAGTCGCCGGGCCAAGTGTGGTGGTGGGGAGGGCGACCGACCTGTGGCAAAGAACGTGGTCGTGAACAGGCTGATCTTGGAGACAATCAACGTCGGATACGTGGTGCCTGTGTTGTTCCCAACGCGAATGAGATCTGAAGGCCCAGAGAAGGCCAATATAACGACAAGTGTGGTGTGGATCATGGGACATACCAGGAATTGTGATTCTGTCGCCGATGTCGAAGGGCCGCACGGCAAAGATGAGCACCACGCCTTCCCACTACACACGCACAAGACGAACCGGAGGAAAGGGCGTTACAAGGCGTGTGGAAAACAAACAAACAAAAAAAAAAAACTCTCTCTAAGCCGCGCTATAAGTGCGTGAAGCGTGTGGCATACCACGTTCTTGAGCGAAGCGCCGAAAATGAAGGAAAAGCCCAGGAAGAAGGTGCCCAACGGGATGAGGTATCTGTAGTCGCGACCAAACAATGCTTAGCTTCGACAAGCCGCATAGACGCCACACATGAGAGGCGTAGGGAGAAGAGGAGGAGGAGGAGGGCACGTACTCTGTGATGCTCAGCTCGAAGATTAGCATGACCACGAAGACCATGATGATGGCAAAGAAGATGGTGATGATGTAGGTCAACACTTTGCCCGCGTTCTCGCGATCGAACAGTGTCTTGTACAGCGATTTCCTGGTGTGCACGAAGGTAAGGTATTAAACAAAAGGTGAGGAAGAAGCAAGCGGAACGAAAGGCACACGAGAGCAAGACACAGGCGACGCAACGGCCATACCTGTCCTTGTGTACACGATGCACGGCTTCGGTGATCAGCGCCAGATCGATTGTTTGACCCTTTGGCCAAAGAACGGAAGAAACCACGCAGACCCGTGCGAGTTAGCACAGCGCGGTGGATGCGTAGGTCATGCATGCAGGTACGTACTCGGGGGAAGAGCCGGAGAGCAGCCTGGACGTCATCCTCGTACTCGAAGAACTGGTCAAAGTCCTCCTCCTCAAGATAGCCCTACACCCCAGAGAGGAAAGGCCATCAGCACCGGCGCGGAAGTTCTTCTTCTTCTTCTTCCTTCTTCTTCTTTGCCCTGTGGTGTGCGTGTGCGGGTAGGTACCTTGCAGTAGGTGTCGAGATTTTTGAGGATGACTCGAGCGACTGAGGCGGAGTGCTCGAGTGGTGGCTCGGCTCTGTTCAAGAAAAGAAAAAGAAAAGAAGAGCACGGTGAGTGGGCGAAGCCGGAGTGTAATGAAGGGTGCAATGGTACTGTTGGCTGGCGTTAGTAAGAGAGGGGGGGACACAGAGAAACAATTGTTGTTGAGTGTTTGGATGACAAGACACACATACACAAGAAGACAGCGAACAGAGTGTTAGACAGCAGAGGTTTCGGTACAGAGAGATTTAAGCCGTACCTGGCACTACTGTCCATGTCGTATGACGTAACATCGAGGTAGGGATTGGCGCGCTTGTCCAACATCCACTGCCACGCATTCTGGAAGTGATGCATGGAGGGCTTGCGCAGAACATGTGAACGCTTCACAGACTCCTTGCGCCTTGCGTGATGACGCAACGTGGAGTGTCAATGCACTCGGCCCAACCGGGAAAGAATGCGTAGAGCATCAAGCGTGAAGTGAAGAGGTACCGAATGCCGTAGGCCATCTTCCAGATGATCCGCTCAGAAATCAGGAACTTGGAAATGGACTCCCAGAACTGCTCCCGGTGCAACTTGACTGTAGCAGAGCAACACGCACACCACATGCCAACCAGGGCGGGGAGGGCGGTCAGTTTTGTGCTGCGTCCAGGGGCGTTGTGGTGGATGCGCGTACCGATGAGGTACTTGGTGCCGAGAATGACAAAGAAGTGAAGAATCGAAATGACGAGCAGCGCCGTTAAACTGTGGTGTCCATGCTGTGTAAGCGTGGATCACGCGGGCGATGAACGGTGGCGAGGGCGATGGCGGTCGCGATACGTACATTTTGGTGATCCACCAGCGAGGAGTGCTGTTCCACCCTGTGAGGATGGTTCCGGAGGTCGCCAGCAGGACAATCGCTGGAGGCAGTACGACCATCAGCGTGGTATTGAGGGAAAGAGGTAAACATAGAGAAGGACGTACAAGATACGAAACAGCTCAACGTTGTAGACACCGTGTTGATGTAGTAGAAGACCTGAAGTAGTAACGCCAGCATTAGCCATGATGGTGTTGGGGAAAAAGTAACAAAAACGAGCGCAAACCTTTGTCTCGAAGATGAGGCGCTTGAGAACCCACATGATTATCGCAAACACGTAGTTCGATACCACGAAGACCGCGATCACCGCTCCGGCCTGTGTGTGCAGGCGGTCCATGGGGTGAGCAAACGCATGCGATACGAAGAAGGGCGTTGTGGTAGCTGTACCCAAACCATCCAGCGCCACGACCGCGTTCCTTCCCAATCCACGTCGTAGAAAATGTTGAAGAGCGCAGCTGCAGAAAACAGCAAGAGGGAGGTAAGTATCGGACCGATGGTTTTCCAGACAGAACAGAGTGGAAGTTGTTTTACCTAGAATACCAGCAAGCATGAGGAGTATGACAGAGGGCATGAGCGGCCACAGTGCCTTGGTAAATCGCCACGTGAACGCCTGCGAATGTACGGGTGACGGTTCAATGACATATTGAGGCGTGTGGGTTGCAGAAGGAAAAGGCTACGCACCGTCCAGAACCAGCTGAAGCAGCGGTAAAAGGCGCTGACTTTGCGCTTCCTCTTCGGCTTGAGGAGCATGATGGGAGCAGGTTTTGATGGTGGCAGCTCGTCTGGAGCATCGGGATTGATTTCCTGATACTTGCGCGACGGCGGTATGCTGCATTACATCGCGCCAGCAGATGTGTGCCCCTGGCGTCAGTCAACAGTGCCGGCAGCGGTTGTGGAGGTGGCCACGCGTACCGGTTGGTGGTGAACATTTCGGCGGTGGCCATCGGGTCGAAAGGGCTGGCAGATGGTCGGCGCGATGAGGGTGATGGTGAGCGTGCCCGAGATCGAGTGGCAAAACTGTGGGTGGAGCCGCGCGCGCTGCGCATGCCCGACCGCTGTCGCATCTCGAAATCATAGTAGCCATCGTCGTCTGGATGAGAGTCGGTGTGTCAGGTGCGGCTCACTTCCGAGTTATCCCTCCTAAGGTAACGCACCTACGGCAGGCATGTCTGTGGTTGTGGTCATTCTCGTGACATCTGTAATGGCCAACACACGCACAAATGAGTCCAATTAACGGCACAATGACAACCCCGAGATTACGCTCCGGAGAGAAAAGGCACGTACGCGGGAACCGGCCCGTGTCGTCGCCCTGGCCGAGGCGCTCCTCGTCGCGCGGCGAAGGGCCTCCTTCGGGCCAGCGCGAACTGGCTTCCATCTGCCGGTAGGTACGATCGAGGAGCGGCTGGCGATGCAGGGCAGCCTCGGCGTCCCTCCGCTGCTGCGAGCCGAACATCGATGCCGGGAGCGACGTCTTGCGGAAGGGCAGCACCTTTGGGCGTCGTCGCTGTTGGAGGCCCTGCACGTCGAGGCTGGGCTTGTGCTGCAGGGCACGACCCGGTAATCGCTGCGGCGGATACAGCTGGGCGGCCGCCGGGAGGCTGGATCCCCTCGACGGGGGTAACTTGCGCCGTACAGCGCCTCCTCCTTCATCTGCAGAGTCGTCGTCCTCCCGTTCCTCCTCTTCCTCCTTCTCGGTGGGCACGTCGTCCTCGTCGTGCACGACGGCGCTGCTGCGACGGATCGCGCGGGCGTGCCTCGGTGGGAGTCGTACCTCGTGCGCTTCGTGCTGGCTCGTGTGCTGTGGATCGTTGCCGTTGCCCTCGGCACCCCAGCCACCTCTGTCGTTTCGCGCTACGCCGGTGGAGGATTGGAGCTGCTGGCGGTTGGATGCTGGGGATGTATGGTGTCTGCCGCTTCTCTGGCGAGCCTCACCGCTCTCCTCCTCGACGTGCTCTTCGTCCGAGCTATCCATTGTGAGTCCATCTCGATGGCTGAAGTACTGATTGCGTGAAGACTCAAAATGCGGGTGGCGAGAGCCCTGCCGCTTCATCGCGCCTAGCGGCGGCGGTGTGGTCGTGCATGCCGGGGCCATGGCACCGCCTCCTTGTGATGCAGTTGCTTGCTCGAGTTCATGCAGCTCAATTTCATCTCCTCCATCTTTTTGGTTGTTGCTTTTCCCTTTCTCCATACGACGTCGCCTCGTCTTCGACCAATGTACACCTGTCGCTGAAGCTTCCTCGTCCTGCGTGCAGCCCTTTATGCCCAGCAATTTGTGTTCAATCTTCGTCAGGTGAGTAATCTGTGCCGTTCTGTTCTGTCCTGCCAGGGAGAACTGCCTCGGGCGTTTTCACGAGTTCCGACTCCCAGCGGAGAACTCCTAGTATTCTCGGCTCTCGGCTCTGGTGATCTCGCATTCCTCACATAACTCTCAACATTCAACGATTGCCCGAGGTTCATCTCAAGGCTTCATGTAAGGCACGAGGCGGCTACACTGTGCCACAAGTGCTCCCTTTGTTTATCGGTGATTGTTCGCAACACCTGCTGTGCACGAAGCAACAACGAATACAACAAAAGAAATGTGAAGATAAAACAAGATAAAATAAATGCAACCATGCGCTGGGTGGGCAACGCATTGGGCGGCGATGAGCGCCAGAGAGCAGAAGGCATGGGCTGATGCCGCACCCTTTGTACACCCGAACCCACTGCAGACCGCCGGCGCCAGGCTCTGGTTCTGTGGCAAGGTGCCCCCCCCCGGCCAATTTGGTGAGTGGGTAGATGTGCAAGGCGTTCACACGAAGCAGCTGCTGTGCAGATCGCAGCCGGAGCAGTCCTGCTGCTTCCGGTTCGAGCGATGGTGCTGGTGTTCATGCTGGCAGCATACATCGCGATTGCCTGGCTGCTGTCGCTCTTGGCCTCGGGCGGCAGACCGCGCACTGCACTGCGGGCCGTCACTTCCCTGTTCCTCCGGGTGGGCTTCTTCGTCGGAGGAGTGCGGCTTCACATCAGAGGGAAGCGTGAGGTAGTCCTGCTTTCTCCACCTCGTGTTTTTCGTGCGCTTACCGATACTCACCCATCCACACAGGCAACGGGCACGATAGTCTCCAACCACTGCTCTTACCTGGACGTGCTCATACACGCGTACCTCAGCTTTCCTTCATTTGTAGCCAAGGTATCGTTATCCGTGCTTTCGCCGCTGGCTGGCTGTCTCGCACTGACCCAGCCATCAGCACGGAGTGAAGAACGTGTGGTATTGGGGCTTCCTTTCGCGCTTGCTCGATTGTCTCTACGTAGCACATGCAAGGTCGGTCCAGGACACGACAGCCAGGTACCGAAACCAAGTCCACTTTAAGGTGCCTGCATTTTATAACCATATTGAATGCAGCAAGGATCAGCTCATACGCTCCGCCACCGATCGGGTTGTGGAAAGGCAGCGGATCGCTAGCCCGGGTTCGACTCTCCACTCTCTTTGCAATCTGGCCCTAAGTGTGTGTTCTGATATCCAACGGGCAGATCAACCTCTCCTGATCTTTCCCGAAGGGACCACGACCAACGGACGATGCATGGGTACCTACCAAAGATACACGTGTGATTTCTTCATGTTGTCGGCAGAGAAGCTCACACACTGCGATCGCTAGTGCACTTTCGCAGAGGCGCGTTCGTGGGTGGAGTGCCGGTGCAGCCGGTCGTCTTGCGGTGCCTTTTCTCTTACCCGAGTCCTTGCACTCGCACGGTGGTTCATTGATCGCACCCCACGGCAGGTATCGCTACCGGCATTTCAGCCCAACGTGGGAGAGCATCCCCACCTCGATTCACGTCTTTTGGCTGCTGGCCTCCTTCGTTCACGATGTGGACGTAATCTACTTGCCCACCTACACACCGACCAAGATGGAGCGACAGAACCCGCAGACATATGCCGATAACATGCAGAGGGTACGCGTGCCCTTCACTTTACGCCACGAGTCCAAGAGACCAGTAAGCTCACATTCTACAGCTGATGAGCGAAGCGGCTGGCGTGCCGGCTGTTCAACACACCATCGACAACAAGCTGCGACACCACGCCCGCATCCTTTCACACCAGGTATCGTGGCGTGATGATCCATTCTACTGTTCGTCGTGCCATCGCGCGCACGTGAGCTCGTAAAAGGCCTTTGTCGGGCCAAGGAAACCCGAGTTTCTTTATCGTTTTCTATTGCGTGAGATTTCTCGGAATGGATTTTCTGCCGACGGAAAAGTTCGTGAAAGTGCTGGGGCAAGCTCAAAAACAAGATGCGCCAGATTTTTTGTTTCATCAAACACACCAACACTCACACATCTTTCTCTCTATCGCGACCTCAATAAACCAGAGGTTTCCTTCCCCCGCGCGATGCTGTCTGCCCCAACCACACCGTTTACGTATAACCGCACACAGCCTACTTACAATCACCCGGAATCGCATCTCGCGAACATGAGTACCACATCATTCGTGTCGCCCCCGCCTTGTGCGGTGTGCATGCGACATTGTCACGGGCAGAGGATTGTGCTGGGTTATGATCCAGCGCGCAACATCCAGTTGTTCGCTTGCTGTAGTGATTGCGAGGGAAGGTGGAGAGGGTCCCCGTCCACGTTGACGTCGATGGTGGTTCCCCATCACCAGCCTCCCGCCAAGTCGGTCGTGGACTTCACCTCGCCTTCCTTTCGCATCAATCCAGCAATCGTAAGCCCTCCTCTCTTTCAATCCCAGCATGTCCAGCACCAATTGCAGCAACTCAAACAGCTGCGCAAGAATCAATCAGCGTCTTCCAAGCCTCACTCGCCTCCCCGTCGTCTTTCCAACAACAAGAAACGAGATTCGCCGCCTCGCGAAGTGCCGCCCAACGATCGATCGGCCGCGTCTGCCCGCAACAGCCACACAGCCAACACCATCCGGGCTCGAGTCGAGCAGACGCAACGAGGCATGAAGATGACGCCCCAGCTAGCCGAGCAGCTTAAGTCGGCCTGCTTCGTCGTGATCGACACCAACGCTTGGATCACCTCGCTCGATGCCGTGCTCTCCCTCAAGAACTACCCCCACCTCACCGTGATCGTTCCCTCGGCGGTTGTGCAGGAGCTCGATGGGCTCAAGCAGGACCAGGGCAAGGATCAGCTGGGCAGCAAGGCGCGCCTGGCCATCAAGGTCATCTACGACGCGACGGCCGGCGGCGAGCAGTGGATCCGGGGCCAGCGCTACGACGAGCACCTCGGCGCGGCGCTCAAGATCGACAACCGCGACGACGAGATCCTGTCGTGCGCGCTCTTCTTCCACACGAAGGTGTCGCCCAGCGTGCTCATCACGGGCGACTACGGCCTCGCGCTCAAGTGCAACATCAACCGGGTGCCGACCACCGATATGCGCGGCCTGCTCGAGTGCCTTCCCGCCACCTCCATGTCGACCTCCGCGCCCGCTACACACTCGCGACCGACTCAACCCACCGCCACCGCCGCCGCCAAGCGCAAGGCCGCTGACCGCCAGGAGCCTACCAACACCGCCACGACCATGACCGCTGTCGCGATGCCGACCAAGAGACGCAGGACGTCCGCTCCCGTCGACATCCCCGGGTTTTGCTTCAGCTCGTCCCCGCAGAACTCCGACAACGAAGATGACGACGAGCCCGAGCGTCAGGAGGCCATGCAGGTGCAGACCCGCGAAGAAGAGTTACCACAGCAACCGCAGCAGCAGCAAGAGGAGGTGCCATCGCTGTTGTCGCTTCCGCCTGAGTTGCAAAGTAAAGTGTTAGCCTTCCTCCCTCCTCGCTCGCTGATGCAGGCCGAAGCGGTGGCCACAGGCCTGCGCCGCCTGCTGTCGCCCGACGAGGACGACGAGGAGCGGGGCCGCTCTACGAGCGCCCACATCTGGTCCGCCGCGCTTCGACGATCCCACAACCGCACCACGTTCGGCCGCCACCGACACCCCAAGCACTGGTATCTCGCCTGGCGACGCAGCGTCTGTCCGCCCCAAGACTTCTCCGACAGCTGGGCGCAGCCCCTACAGTCTGTTTGACTCAACGCCAACACGGCGTAATGCACCATCACGCAATAGATTTTTTTCCACCAACTCTTGAGCTTTTGCCTTTTCTGTCCATACCTTGCCTATTCGCAGTAGCCTCGTCTTGCAGATAAATGCACACTTCTGAATCATGGAGGACACAATAAAGTGGAACTTTGTTTGTTGTACAGGCCCACAAGGGCTAAAAAGGCTTTGAGGGATCGGTAGAATTCCTTTGCATCTTCTTGATCTCCTTGAGCCGCTCCTTTTCCTTCTTCCTCTCCTCCTTGATCGACATGCGCTTCTCCTTATTTTAGAAACAAATACAACAGTTGTTCGTTGTTAGTTTTCTGACTGCCAATGGTAGGGGTGGGGCGGTACCTTGGTGGACATGACCCGTGGTCGTATGTTCAGCCGTGCCGCGTTCTCCAGGAGCTCCGCCTCGTAGCGGGCGATCATCGTCTTTTTGTAGTTCTCTATGTCCTCTGCTGTCTGTGGGAAACTGCTCGCCACAACGCATCATCATGCCTGGTGAGCTGAATCGGCCATGAAGGAAGGTAGGTACCAAGAAATTGTAAATAAAACGTACACTTTTCGCTTGAGCTCTTCAGCCTCCTGAACAGCTCGGTACTCTTCGGCTGACCAAAGAGGATTATGCTCGTCAGCTGTAGCTCCTGATGTGCTTCGTTCAGATGCGTGTGCCCTTCTACTATGTGCGTGCGTGTGCGTCGCTCTGGTGTTGAAAGTGCGTACCTGGTGGTGGGCCAGGCATCGGCTCGCTGATAATATTTGGCACAGTGCCCCGTCTCTTTGTCTGCAGCCAAACCACAAAGATGAATTATGCAGAAAATAAAATGAATTCCATTCGTGCAAGCCCTGTGTGCGTACGAGAGTGGCGGGCGATCCCAGAGGCGACTGCAGGCGGTCAAGCCAATTATGTGAGCAATCATCAAAATTCAACAAGGCACTTTTTGTGCTACAAAGAAAGAGAAAGGAGAGGTACCGCGCCGTCACTCACTGCCAACGTCTCGGCTGCACATTGCAATAGATTCAATAAAAAAGAATATATAGCAATGAACAAAGCGCAATAACAATTAGGGAGGGGAGTACCCGAATAGCTCATCCGGTAGCTGGGAATGGGCACGGAGCTGGCGCTCATGGTCATATGTGGCAGGGTGCTATGATCGGTCAACCTGGGCGAATCGACAGCATCGATTCTCCACACATTAAAGAAGAGAGCATTGCTTTGTTTGTCGGAGGTTAGCGGAAGTACCCGACAGGCAAGACGATGCTGGTCCTAACTTGCTTCTGCACCTGGAACGCGGCGTTGGCGCCCACAATAGCTGGGTGGCGGCCACCACGGGAAAGTGTGAGATCGGCGTCGCTCTAACCCAGAGGCGAGCCTGCGTGCGTGCTTACCCTTGGATAAGCAACTGAGCCAGAGATCGGCGTCGAGCTTGACGCCGAAGAAGAACACCCAGTCTCGCTTGGTGCCACCACTGGAGGTAAGCTTGATCGCATTCTTCAGGGCTGCACATTTACGCAGAGCAAGCCCACTGGTCAGTGCTGCAACGCACACGACTCAACACGTCAACACACAACGAAACGTACAGGGAGTGTCGGGGAGGGCGGCCACTTGGGCTCCCACGAGCAAGGCATCTTCGAGGAATTTGTAGGCTCGATCGGCCCGCCGGGCCTTCTTCTGCTCCGTGAGCATGATCACGTCCGTGAACACGAACAGGTACCTGTGCGCGACCCGACGCACACACAACACACCTGTCAGCCATTTGGCTGTAATGAGAGGCAAAAGAGGAGTAAAGTACCTGTAGCGGGATCTCTTGGTGGCGGGCACGTATTCGAGCACCATTCCCTCCTTGACCGGCTTTCTGCCGAACTCCATGAAGGCCTGCATGGAGCATAGCCTCAGGTGAGCCAATCGTCCATTAGGTGACGATCGGGCTTGTGCGAGGGTGAGCGTACTTTGGGGTAGCCCTGGATCTGCTTGGCCAGCTTCGTCATGACGCTGAGCACCTGTCGAGAGCGCAACCCGAGCGTGTGAGCTGACATGTCTCCCTGCAAGCTAAAAGAGAGAAAAGAAGGTGCGAACCTCGCACTTGTCCTTCTCGCTCTCCATCCACGCCGCCAGCTCCTGCATCTTCGGCAGGCCCAACTAGACGAGTCGAAAAGGAGGAGTGGTGAGTCTTCCATGACTTCAGCCGAACCAAAGTGGCGTCGCATGCGCAAGATTAATCAAACCTGGAGGAGTGGGTAGTCCGGATGGGATCGTGGCGTGTTTTTAAGTAAGTCCTGCGATTGTGTGTGTTGCGTGATGTGTTGGTGTGTGCATTGGTGTGCGTTGTGTGCCATGCCGATCGCTTAGATGAGTACGCAACGTGTTCAGTCCGAGCGATGAGAAGAGCGGTACGTTGAGCAGGAGGAGGTAGCGTGGAATTCTTTGGATGGGCATGATGAGGAGGGAGTTCAGGTCTTTCACTGACCCACTGGAGCTCACTTCATCCTTGAATGTTCTCCACCGCGGATCGCGTTCCACCCGGTCCAATGTCTCGATGCTGTTCGGAAGTGGTGAGCACCCCACGACACGCACGACACACGACACGACACGCGACAGCGCACCTGGTGTCGAAGTTATTTACGTAGGCCGAATAGATCTTGAACTTGTCCACCTGTAAATTGCTCGAGGTGAGTGCCGGGCAACTCGAGTGGTGCGGAGAGTGGGGGGGGGCTGTACCGCCGAGAGGAAGGCCTGACCCAACTGCATCTTCAGGTTTTCGTTGACAAACTCGAGCGCCTTCTCCACCTCCACCAGCAGAGCGCCGTTGACCGCCAGGATGTCCCTGTTGTATCGGTGTCGACACACAGGTCGCGACGCCTGCCTCAGCACTCCCGCACTCCCGCCCTCTGAAGGTCATAGGGCCAAGGCGACTGACCTGATGACGGAGAAGATCTTCTTGATGTCGTCCTGCGTGATGAACGATTTCGGGCTCTTCTGCAGGATGCTCTCCAAGGGCTCGATGAACCTCTGGTGCACCGCCAACGGTGAATAAGATGATGAGCCAACAGCCGGGCCATGATCGATAATCGATTCATCGGACACAGAGAGAGGGCAGGGTGGGTACGGTGACTATGGAACCGAGGTACATGACGTAGTTCTTCTCCGTCTCCAAAATCTCCTTGGCGATGTGTTTGCGCTTCATGTAGAACCTGTTGGCGAACGCCACGAGTTTTGGTCCGCGTCAGCCCCATGATCATCGCACGCAATGTGTGCGCCAAACCACGCGTACCGTTCGTCGTCCACCTGGGCAACTGGTGCCTCCACCTGATGGCGAGGAGGGAGAGGAGCGCGCAATGAGCGACTCGCACGGGAAAGAGGAAATCAAGGGCCAAGGCAGCGTACTTCGGGCACCGGCGAGATCGGGCCTGAGCTATTGCTCGAGAGAGTGGCCCTGGACCTTCGCAGGGTGGCGACCTTCTCGACCTTCGCTGGATGCACCTGCGGCATGGCATCAAGAACTTGATTGAGCCGCGGTTCGCACGAGATACCAGAAACGACCGGACGGTACCTGAACTGGCCTACGTTGCAAGGGGCCATTGATCGGAGCCTTGAGGTACTCGAGACCCATCAAGGCCATCTGGTGCAGTTCCTGCAGCTCGTTGGCACGGGCGATGCGCCTGAAGAAGACGTCGACTTCGTGCTTGTCCCGCAGCTCGCGTTGCTTGTCCTCGTCGAGGGTGAGCATCACTGGCCAAGTTGTCCCGCGCATGTGTTGCGAATCGAGTCAGCGAGAGCGACACCCGACGAGGCGAGCACAGGCAGCAGTGGGTACCCATCACACGCAGAACGTCCTCGAGCGCGGCTTCGGCGGAGTCCTGCAGATTGTGGATCATGAGGTCGACGAGCGGCGGGACGGCGTTGGCCCTGAATATCATGTCGCGCACGTCCTTGTTCGTCGACAGCGACTGCAGCGCTGTCGCAATCTGCACACGGACCCCCACACGACGCCATTTGTCAGCCACCAGTGCGTGTGCGTGTTCGCGAGACTCCAGTTAAGCACCTCGTTCTTAATCACGGCTGGGATGGCTGGGCGTGTGAGCATGTCGACCAACGCAAGGACTGTGCCGTCCTCCCAGAGCGCGGGGTGATTCTCCTCTATCAATTTAATATGCGTTAGTGTGGTCGTATTGTGAAAAAGAAGAGAAATAAGACGTGAAGGCTACCTTCGATGACAATGTTGGAGGTGGACTTGATCGCGCTCTCCAAGATCTTGGGAAACACTTCGGCTTCGTTGAGCACCTTGGTGAGCCTTACCGAGACTTGGTGTGACACCAGCAGCTTTCGCGTCTCGGCACTGGCAAGTCACCCAACACGCACGATATACACGATAAGTTAAGTCGGTGGAGGTGGCGGGAGGTTGGTGCGAGACGAGCGTACTCGAAGGCGGAAAGATTGACCAGGAGGTCAAACACCGACTGCTGGATATCGCGCGAGGCGGATGAGAGCAGACTGACCACTTGCCGCACCGCGTTGGGCTGCATGATGAACTTGGCCTGCACCTCGGCTGTGAAGAAGAAACAGAGAACATAAGAATTGGCGCCAGCACGCTGCGTGATAGCAGACTGATTTTATACGAACCATCAAAGAAGAGGTTGAGAAGCGCTCTGGCCGCTCCGGTCACGATCTTCTCCGGGTACTCCATCTCGCTCAAGGGGATCGCTTCGCCTTCCTCGTGCTAGCGATATGTGGCACACCGCGGAGTGTGAGCATTGCTCGTGGGTACGACTTCGTAGGTGGGGGGTTGGTGGTGAGCCAACGTACGTTCTCGTCGGTGGCGAAGTCGAGCAGCGACGTCAGCAGCGCCATGAAACCATATCGTTCGCTGGCCACCAGCGCCTTGTTCCGCGGGTAGTCATCACTGTATTGTATCATCAATTAGAGAGGTTAGATGAGCAGGAGTGTGTGGCTAGAGCCGCAGGAGACGAGGAGACGTAGAGTGTACGTGGTGATGTTGGTCAGCAGCCACAGGACTTTCTCCAAAACATCGGCGTTGTCCCGGTCCTCGATGAAGATGCGCTTCAGCGCGTGCAGCAGCCTGCCAGCGTCCAGCTCCTACACAGAACCAACACGAATGTCGGCCCTGCAGTTAGCACGTACGGCCGTTTGGTGCCAAGTGGGTCACGCGCGGGGCGGGTTACCTCTTGGATGGCAGCGGAGGGGCCGTCGGCGGTAAGGTTGGAGAGAGCCCAGCAGGCGTACATGCGCATGACATCGGTGGCGCTGTCCGAGCCTAAGATCCTGACGATCGGTGCCGCCACGCCCAGAGCTTCTAGATGCCTGCGGTTGCCGGCTGTTGATAGATAAGAACACAATAAATCGTCCATCAATCACAACATCTCCTACAACTCTCTTCCTTCCCACACCTGATCAGAAGGTGGGGGGCTCACCTTCCGCAGCGAGGTTGAGCAGGATGCTGAGGCAGTATTCCTGCTGCTGCGGGTTGTCATCTATGGCCAGACCCTTGATCAGTAGGGCCATCTGGTCGGGTTGGAGGATAGGCCGGTCCATGATTGTATCCAATGCCGATGATGCCGTGATGGAGTAACGGTTGCGGGCCTACTCGCCTTTTGCTCTTTCTTCGTGATTAGACTTCAACAAGAAGCGAGCCTTAGTTCGTTCCTCACTCGCCTCCACTCCAGATCCTCTCGTTGCGAAGCGAACTCGCAAGTCTTGGCTTGTTGTGTCGCTTCTCTCCTATTGTCAACTCTCCACGCGGAAAAAGGTGTGCCTTTCCTTTTTGAATATTTTGGGGTTTTTTTCAATTTACTTTAGAGATCGACTACCATCTTCTTGCATCAACTGGCAGCGGCAGCTTCAGGAAGCAGTTGCTACCCATTCAAAGTGCCTTTGGTGCGGTTGGGGTCATTCGGGTCGAAGTTGATGCCGAGCATCAGTGGAAGGAGGCGTGGTGTTGGGCGTATTGTGCAAGAAAAATGAAAGAAATGTTTCGTGCAACAAAGAAAAGTGTCGACCCAAAGTTGGTGTTGTTGATTTCTCGGTTGCAGTCACGGCGGCAATCGACAAGATTGGGTTCTTCTTGCGTCGATCAACCAGGAATTGGAAGGATTTAATCTAGATTTACAGAGCCGCAAGATCGAGCGAAGATTTTGTTTGAGAATTAAGGATGAGCGCGAAGACTGAGCGAGACAAGAGGAAAGAGCAACGGCTCAAGGAGCTGCAGGACAAAAAGGATCGACTGCGTCGCCTCAAGGAGAAGAATCAAACTGAATTTGCTCCCAAGGTTGGTCGCCCCTCACATTTCCCTCTTTGCATTGTTTGCTTCTGGCACGCCACGAGAGATAAGGAGGCCACAAGTGTGCCGAATTTGTCAGCTTTCCATCAAATCGTTTCTTTACTCACTCACTTGCGCAACGTCACGCCTGGTGGCGTTGCCGCACGCGTGCAGGAGGCGGGCGTGCTCGACCTCACGTCGATCAGCAACGTGCAGGACCTGCTCAAGACCCTCGAAGAGACCACCATCGTCCCCAAAACAACCCCCGACGACGGAGACGATGACACGCGTACTCGCCCCCTATCCCGTCTCTGCACGTGTGCGTGTGCGTGTGCGTGTGCGTGTGCGTGTGCGTGTGCGTGTGCGTGTCCATGATGCGGACGCGTCGACGCTCATCCGGCGCTGCCCGCATTTGGGATGCAGAGCTCACCGGCGCCACGGAGGCGGCGAGCCCGCGCCGAGCCTCGCCGGAACCCGCCGCCCTGTCTCCGCGGCACACCACCACTTCGTCAGCCGGCGCGGCCCATACCACCGTCAGGCCCCAGCAGCTGTCCATTCAGCTCAACGTCGTCGCGCACGACATCGCTCCCAAGGTGCCTATCGGGACACTGTCAACAACACACGACACACCGCACACACCGCACACCGTGCGGTTGCTGACACACACACGCACACGCACAAACACGCGCCAGGATGTGGAGGTGTACTCGCGAGGCATGCAGACCGAGGAGACCTGGACCGGCGAAGGCAACGAGGAGATCGGCGTGGAGGAGGGCGCGGGCGACGTTGCGGAGAAGCAGGTCGTGCGCAAGGGCAAGCGGAGCGGCACCGTGGCCGGTGTGAACACCGTCTCCACCTCCACCGACACCTCGGGTTCGCTCTCCGCGGCGCTCGCTCTCGCTTGCGGTCTTGCACTCACCGCACTTTTTTCCTCTTTTTTTTTTTTTTTGTCCATTCACTCAGCTGGCCCGGGCGAGGAGGAGGGCGAAGATGAGGAGCGATCGACCAAGGTGACCGGCCCACCGCCACCGCCTGGTATACACACAACACAACACAACACAACACAACACAACACAACACAACACACAGCACGCACGCACTGATTATCGGTACGGGAAATTACAGAGCTGAACGAGATCGAGAGAGGCGAGATCGTGCAGTCGGCGGACTTTGGGCACTTCTTCAACAAGGCCACGCGCACCATGGAGCGGGCCATCTACCTGGCCGACAAGTTCAACCTCACCCGCGACTTTGTCGACGACGATCGACGCTCCGCCAGCGGGTGCGCTACCCCCTTTCTTCTTCCACCGTCATTTCTACATTTATAGTAATGATCATTTATTGCGGTTGTGATCACAGAGATTTCGATGTGGGCCAGAAGGTGCGACACCAGATGACCCTGTTCGACGAGTCGGTGTGCAAGTACCGCGCCGTGACAGACCTCACGTGGTCCCCCAAGGTCTTGTTACTTTCCATCGCCCCGGCAGGCTGTGCGGGTTGCGCGTCCGCTCACACTTCTTGGTCGTTGTGTTCGCCTTCTATTTGTTTGGTGGTTGGTGGTTGGTGGTGGCAACTGGTGCAGGACATGGACCTGATCGCGGTGTCGTATTCGGCCAACGAGACCGGCATCTCCGAGGAACCCGATGGCTGTGTGTGCGTTTGGTCGCTCCAGAACACGCTCCAGCGGCCCGAGTCCGTCCTCCAGTGCCAGGTAACTCCTCTCTTCCACCCACACGCACACGCGCACGAAATATGACGCACAGGTGTCACTGACACCTGCGTTTGTGTTTGTTGCAGTCTCCCGTGCTCTCCACCATTTTCGCCAAGTACCAGCCCAACATCGTCATTGGCGGAACCTACTCCGGCCAGATCGTGCTCTGGGATCGGCGGTGCGTTCAGCAAGTGCCCCCGCGTGTGCGTGTGCGTGGGCGGGGGCGATGACCTCACACGGGGCGTGCGTGTGCGTATCAGGGCTTCGCGTAAGACGCCGATCCAGCGCACGCCGCTGTCGTCGATCGGTCACACGCATCCGGTCTACTCGCTCGCGGTGCTGGGCACTCAGAACGCCAACAACCTGGTCACCGTCTCGACGGACGGCCGCATGTGCGTGTGGGCCTTCGAGTCTCTCC
This sequence comes from Acanthamoeba castellanii str. Neff, assembly GCF_000313135.1. Taxonomy (NCBI): domain Eukaryota; phylum Discosea; order Longamoebia; family Acanthamoebidae; genus Acanthamoeba; species Acanthamoeba castellanii. The sequence continues at coordinate 1,391,130 of NW_004457442.1, forward strand.
ACCAGCCGCTCGAAGTGCTCGAACTGCGCAACAAACAGGTGTGTGCGGTGTGTGCGGTGTGTGCGGTGTGTGGTACCGTGCGGCTGAATAGCACGTTGTGTTATGGCGGCACGTGTGCAGAGCAAGTCCGTGACGGGTGGCGGTAACGTGGCGCCCACGTGCATGGCCTTCTCGGAGGGAGAGGTCAACGAATTCTTCGTCGGCAGCGAAGAGGCCACCGTCTACCAGGCCTACCGCCACGGCACGTACGTGTTCCCTATCTCACGACACAACACGCACACGCACACGCACACGACACGTGCGGGTGGCTGATGGTTGGATGGTGACGGGGCTGGCGCGCGCAAAACAGGAAGAGCGGAGTGTACGAGCAGTACAGCGGGCACAGGGGACCCATCACGGCCCTAGACTTTCACCCGGCCCACGGCCCCGTGGACTTCTCCGACTACTTCCTCACCTCCTCCGTCGACTGGTCCGTCAAGCTCTGGAACAAAAAGGTACCCTTCCCGGCATTTCCTTTTTATTAATACATAATTGATTCATGTTTATGTATTTATTGATGTATTTATTTGTCTATTTATTTGGAAAACAATTCATTTATTATTAATTAATTACTCATTTACTGATTTAATTGGTGTCAAACAGAACACTTTCCCGCTGCACTCGTTCGAGGACGTGGGCGAGTACGTCTACGACGTGGCCTGGTACGCTGGCTTCCCGTCTCCCCGCCGTTCGTTGGCCACGTAACCTGGCTCCTCACACCTGCACGCGTTGGACAACAGGTCGCCCGTCCACCCGGCCCTGTTCGCGTCGGCCGATGGCACCGGCAGCTTGTGCCTGTGGAACCTCAACGAGGACCCCGAGGTTCGTTCATACGCCACGCGCGCGCGTCTGCGGTGCTAAATTTGTGGGAAATGATTGCAGACGCCGTATGCTCGCACGGCCGTGGGTACGGGCAAGGCGCTCAACAGCCTCAGCTGGGCGCCTTCGGGCAAGAAGATCATCTGCGGCGACGCCACCGGCTCTGTTTACGTCTACGACATCTCCGAGGTGCCCATCCACCTCTCTTTGCCTCTCTTGTCTGTCCGTCATGTCGCGTGTGCATGTGCGAGCGGCTCTCCTGTGTGATGTGTGTATGTATGTGTGTGTTGCCTCGGGCCAGCTCCTCACACGCGCACAACGCACAGATTGCTTCGCCCAGCGCCCAGGAGTGGGACAGGCTGGAGTCCAGCCTGAAGGACCTCGCCTACTCGTCGGCAGCGACCCACGCACGCGAGTCCGAAGACGCTGACTTCATCTAAACGTCACCTCCAGACCCCAGCTACACCCTCTCACCATAAACCACCAATTTGCCCACCAGAGTCCAACCACTCAGTAAACCTCCAAAATTTGCCAGTCCGCGATGGCTCTGTACGAATGAGCATTGGGCATGCGGCGAGCCCGACATGTGCCTTTGTCGCCCACAAGGATCTCTTTCGCCGGCTGGGTCGCTGACGAAAAAGGCAAGACCCGTTTCTACCAGGTGCCTCTCTGCTGGTTTGGGACTTGCCAGACTTCTCCACAGAGGGCAAAAGCAAGTCAGACAATGCAAATCCTTAGAACCGAGGACCAGTGTCTCGACTTCAGCAAGAAGAACCTCCTCAAGTTGGTGGTCTTTGTTGCCTACAAGGAATGGACGTTCACCCTGGCCTTTGAGACCCATCCGTCCCAAGATTTTCCCTGTGGGACACGAGGCACCTTCATGGCGGGCGGAAACGGCGACGACATCGAGTTTTATGATCCCCTGTCGCTCGACTGGGAGGAACACCGTCTGGCCGAGTTCCAGTGGTTACAGTTTGAACCCAAGGCTTCGTCTTGAGAGGAGCTATAGGGCTATGACCAACATAAAGCAACTTGATGCCTGCTGCACCCCCGCACCCCTTGCTCGCTTGGCCTTCCTGCGCTTCCTTTTGTCTTGATTCTCTTCTTGGGCTCCTGCGGGACATTTTAGGAAGTGGTGAAACCAATTTGCCACGTGGGGTGGAGTCAGACCGGCAGGACATCACCACTCGCCAGCAGCGACCCACGCTGACTTCATCTCAACGTCACCGCCCGACCCCACCTCCACCAGCCCAACCATTAAGTCATGATTGTTGTTATTCTGATTATAATCTTTCTCGCCTGAGAACTGGCCTGGATTTGTCTGGAAAGCAGATCAAAAAAATGACCCCACAGGCCAGGTTGGCCGGAATTCCACCAAAAAAAACCTAACGTCAGAGGTCGGCCCTTTTTGCAGCAAGCCGACCAAAATTTCGGCCGAAAGGTGGCGGACCTGTTGACGAGAACGAGGACGAAAGTGGGCCTTAAATAGTCGCTGGCGCCTGCCCATTTGATCATACAATCAAAGCACTCTACACTCAACAACCACTACAGCTCCCTTAACCACTCTCACTACCAAAATGATCGCTCGCTTGCCCCTTACGATCCTCCTCCTCGCGGCCGTCGCCGTGTCACTCTGCGCCGCCTGCACCCAGCCCTCGTGCACCACCGGCACCTACGGCCTGATCCCCGGCTTCACCCCCACCAGCAACGGCTGCGGCTCCTACGGCGTGTCCATCGACGCGCCCTTCGGCGTCACCCCGTGCTGCAACCAGCACGACATCTGCTACCACAGCTGCAACACCTCCAAGAGCGACTGCGACGACCGCTTCGACCAGTGCATGAAGGACGTCTGTGACTCGGAGGACGATATCGAGAAGATCGCGTGCCGCGCCCAGGCCGAGCTGTTCTACCAGGCTGTGATGGACCTCGGCTGCCGCGCGTACCTGAACAACCAGGAGGCCGGCTGCCAGTGCTCGGACGGCTCCATTGTCACCTCTCCCGGATCCTCCAGCTCCGCCGACACTCGCGCCGTGAGCACCCTTCTCCAGTTCGCCACCACCGTCGCTGGCCTCATCATGTAAACATGCAGATATCTGCTTCTTCTACATGTACCTGCGAATATACCTTTAGCTACGTTTTACTTTCCTCAAACACTTGTTGATGGCGCCTACTTGCTGCTAGACCTGGACTGCCACACTAGGAATTGGCTGGCGGATTAATCCAGCAGCTTCCGGTTGGGCAACTCCGCCGTCCCACAATAGGCCGCCACTCAGCTCGGGCCAGCCCTCAAGTGGGCCTCAGCCCCCGTTCATTGTACGCCGGCCCGCCTAAGCAGCGGGCTGTAACCGTGCTTGCGGGGCATGTGGGTGGAGGGATTGGTGGCGTGCGTAGACGAGCGAGGGTTTAGGCCCACGCCGAAGGCCGCTGCCCCATTCCAGAAGGAGACTCGACATTGTGGCCCTCTCGGAGGGGAGGGCTTCAAGGTCGATGATGAGCGTCGCACCGCCTCAGGCTGGTTGACAGAGCAGGGAAAAGACGCCGGTCCCCTTGGTGGAGGGATCACAGCCCTGAGTGGGTCCTCTCGGGAAGCTGCGTATCGACTCCAACACCTCCACTTTTTGTCCGGTGCTTCCTTCTTCTCACTCAACGAACAAGACAAGGTGTCGAAGGTTGGTCACAGGAAAGGAAAAGAGGGGAGGAAAACACAAGTGTTGTTTATTAGTGAAGAGAAAGGAAGTGCAACAAGGTCAGGGCTATTGGGGCTGGAGACCTGCACAGAAGGAACACCAAGTGAATCCCGCCAGGGGCCTCATGGAGGAGAGGCGGCTGTGTGGAGGGTTACGTAAGGACATGCGACTAGGCTCAGTAAGTTGAGCGAAAGAGAAGAGGACATCCACGCACGCCTCACTCTGTTGGACGTCTGGTAAGGCAACAACTCGAGGTGGATGACCGTAATGGTTGTGGGGAAGGTGGTACGGGTGGCGATCAATAGAGTAGAGTGAAGGAGAGGTGCGCACCATCCGGGACCCTTGCTGGATGAGGCCTCTCGCGGCCATCCTGCATTCCTGGAGAGAGGAAGAAGAGAAAGAGAGAGGATCTGGTCACTTGTACAAGTGCCAATTACTGTTTTATAGTGAAGCGCGAGGAACTCTGCACGACCACAAACGTTGTGAGAGGAGCCCCCAACAAGAGAGAACCACCTCGGTCTCCGTCTCCTCGCTCGCTTCACGGTTTGGGAAGAAGCAATTCGGTTCAGCCTGCAGACACGAGATAGACAGCCAAGAGTCAGCCATGCCTGCCACCTTCGCACGCGCGCACACACACAGGAGAACTACATACCAGAGTCGGGGAGGGCGGGCGGGACCCGGTTTAGAGGAAGTAGTCGAGCTCGGCGCGGTGGTAGGTGTTGTTGGGCTCGTCCTCGAGGCGCGGGTAGGCCGGGATGAGCGCGTCCTGGGCGCCGATGTAGAGCATGTTGTAGATCTTCCAGTAGACGGTCCGCACCTTGCGCGCCGGGTGGAAGAGGCCCTGGAAGGTGTACTGCATGACGGGCGAGGGTCCGAGCGAGACGCGGGCGGCCTCGATGGCCTCCATGACGGCGTTGATGACGTGGGGCGAGGTCTCGAAAATGTTGGGCCACACGTAGTTGAGCAGGTGGAGGATGGCGTCCTCGGAGGAGAGGCCCTGGACGCCGAGCGCCATGTGCTTGACGACGGTGCAGGCGGTCTGTCGGTGGACGAGGTCGCGGTCCATGAGGGCGTCCTCGAGGAGCGGAGTGACGGCGTAGCAGTAGTCCTTGCCCATCTCGCCGATGTACTCGAAGAGGAAGGAGAGGGCCTTGAGCACGCCGTTCTGCACGTTGAGCTCGGGCACGCGGTACTCGTTCATGAGGGCCGGGAGGACGGTGAAGGGCTGGCACGTCTCGGCGACGATGGCGATGGCGACGGTGGTGCACACGCGGTTCTGTCGCTCCTGGACCTTGAGGTTGTTGAGCAGCGTGGCGAGCACGTCCTGCGGGCCGATGGCCTTGGCGATGTAGCCGAAGGTGTTCACCGTGGCGCGGCGGATGGCCTTCTTGTGGGCCTTGAGCATGTCGAGCAGCTCGAAGCAGATGCGCATCCACTCGCGCGCGGCCACGTACTCGGCGCCCCTGTCGGCGATACGGCCGACGAGGTCGATACAGTTCTCCTGCACCTTCTCGTGTCGGTTCTTGAGGATCGGGGTGAGCCGCGGCAGGAGGTCCTTGATCGGGGGCGTCATCTTCTCCATGCCGATCACGTTGACGATGGCCTTGAGACCGCCGAGGATCGAGCCCAGCACCTCGGGGTACTCCTCGCCCAGGTACTCGTAGAGCACGACGCCCAGGTGGCCCATGAGCTTCTCCTCGCCGCAGGTCTTCATCACCGGCGCGATGCGCGCGATGAGGTCGGCCGCCTGCTGGCGCACCTTGGCCGACTTGTTGTTGAGGCGCCACTTGATCGTACCGGCGATCTGCGGCAGGTAGACCTTGCAGCGCAGGTTGAGCGCGTTGACGACGGTGCCGAAGCCGTTGAGGATGGCCTGCGAGTCGTCGGAGGTCTGTTCCTGGAAGGCGTAGAGGATGCCGTCGATGAGCTGCTCCTCGAGGCGCGAGTCGATGTCCGACGAGCCCATGTTCTGGACGACCTTGTCGACGGTCTCCATCACCATCTTTCGGTAGGGCTCCGACTCGTCCTTGAGGTCGTCCACGATCCGGCCGACGATCTCCGAGGCACCCACCTTGTTGGCCAGCTCGACGGTGGTGTCGACCAGCTGCCGGTAGTTGCGGCGGTCGAGCGCCATTCGCCGGATCCAGAAGCACTTGAAGAACTCGGGCAGGATCTCGTCGCGCACGTACTGCGCGGTCACGCCCTCGGTGGCCACGCACTGCTTGACGACCTTGAGCACGATCTTCTTCATCTCCTCGTCGGGCGACGAGAACTCGCGGATGAGGATGATCATCACCTCCTTGGTGTAGTAGTTGGCGTACTCGGCGTCCATCAGCGGGATGATGAAGCCGATGGCCTTCAGGAAGGCCGCGAGACCCTTGCCGCGGTGCTTGCGGATGCCGTACCACAGCGGCTTGAGCACGACGTCGAACGACTCGATACCGTAGGGCGTGGCGGCCTCGGCCAGCGCGGCGATCGACAACGCGGTGATGGTGCGCACCTTCTGCTGCTCGTCCTCGAGGCCGTGCTTGATGATGTCCACCAGGCTCTTGAGGTGGGGCAGAATGGCGCAGCCCATGAGGATGGCGATCTGCTGCACGATCTTGATGCCCGTGTGACGCGCCTGCCACGACTTCTTGCTCTGGCACACGGCGCGGAGGAAAGGCAGGAGCGCGGGGATGCCCAGCGCCGACGCCACGACGGAGAAGGCCCGCGCGGTGGTGTTACGCACGTACTCGTCGACGTTGTCGATGTCGGGTCGCATCGTGGCGATCATGGTGGCCAGACCGGCGGCCTTGCTGAGGTTGGAGATGATCTCGCGGCCCTCGACACGCGCGTAGTAGTCCTCGTCGATGAGCAGAGGCTCGATGACGACCAGGATGTTGTGCACGAACGGTCGGACGAGATCGTCGAGCTTGTAGAGGATGCGGTCGATGACCTTGACCAGCAGGTGCCGCTCCTGGTCCTCGAGCGTGGGCGACATGAGGAGGGGCAGGATCTGGTTGAAGAGCGGACCCGGGCCGAACTCGCGCGCCTTGTCGGTGATCTGACGCAGGGCCTGCTTCCTCATGGGCGGCGTGCCGTTCTTGATCTTGAGCAGCAGCTTCATGATCTTCCGCTCCTTCTGCTCCTCGATGCTGAGCTCCTCCTCGTTGACGTCCTGCAGGAGGGCCTCGAAGTAGGGCTTGTCCTCGGGCTTGATGGCCGGCAGGTTGCCGACGGGCTGCTCGAGGTCGACGGTCCCGTGCGACGAGAGGTCCTCCTCGGCCATCATGAACCCGCCGTCGCCCGTCAACGGGGTGGGGGTCCACGCGATCTTGCGGGCGGGTGTGCGAATGGGCTTGTAGGAGGCGGGGGGCTCGAGAATCTTGTACCCCTCCGAGGGCATCAGCTCATCGAGCTCCTCGTCGGTGAGGGGCTTGTTCCTCTCATCCACATCGCGCTCCCAGCGCATCGCGTGCATCTGCTCGGGGGTCATGAATTGAAGCTGCCCGGGCGTAGGGGTCTGGATGTTCGCGAAATTACCGACGGGGGTGGCCCCCATGGCGTCGAACGAAACACCCACGGGCGTTGCGGCGCCCATGGGCACGTTGGCGGGCGTTTCATCCCAGCGCGACCTCTTCCTTGGTGTCTCCTCTCCTGCGCCCTTCCTCGGTGTCTCATCCCAGCCGCCTCGGGTGGCACCCGGCGTCGCGGCAACTGGCGTCTCATCCCATCGATTTCGCCTGGGCTTCTTGGCGGTGGGGGTGGCATCGGCAGTGGCCGTGGGAGTGGCGTCGTCCCAGCGACTACCGGTCGCTGGTGCCGCGGGCGTGGCCGATCCATCATCGTCCCATTGCGAAACGGGGGCCGCTACGGGCGTCTCGTCCCACCTTCTCCTTTTCTTCTTGGGCGCTTCCGTCGCTTTGTTTCCATTATCTCCATTACTCTCATCGGCAGGTAATTCCTTCACGTAGTCTTCTTTCCCTTCTGAGTAGAGGTCTTTGTCGAAGGCTCCAGCCGATGCAAACGCAGCCTTATCGCTCATGCTGAAGATGAAAATTGTAATTCAGTCTTTGTCAACAAATCACAACCAATGAATTGTTCTGATTGACACTAGCCACTTCTTCCCTCAGCCTCCAACAAAAGAACGAACAAAGATGATGCGCAGGAACTGAGCGTACCTGTCCACCGCACAGCGAGCAAGCCAATTTGCAGATCAAGAGAAAAAGAAAAGTTGCCCCTTTGTCTTTTCCCGTGTTCCTTTTTCTGAACTTCGTCCGCAATGTCAAGAATTGATGACGTCACGCCAGCTCAGTAGCTCGAATGGGAGGATATTTCCGGCCAAGTACGTCAAGGTTCTTTCTTCTTCCCTCTCGCTTCGACGCCATCCCTCTTCTCTCCTCTCACGGCAGCGACTCGATCCTCACATCTCGAAAATGGTGTCCACTAAGAAGCAGGTTCGTATCTTACGACCCGTGGAGTGGCCTTTTTCGTCTCTCTCGTGATGTGCTGCTGCTGCGTGCTGCATGAGAAGCGGATGGAGGAGTCCGATTTCGATGCGATTAAGAGATTCTCTCGAATCGATTAATCAAATCGTTCGTCCATCGCGCCCCACTATGCAGCCGCGCCATGCAACCAAGCAAGTACCATGCTGACGTTCTGCTTCCACTCTTCAGAAAAAGGCCCAGGAGAGCATCAACTCTCGCCTTGCCCTCGTCATGAAGTCCGGCAAGTACACCCTCGGCTACAAGTCGACCCTGAAGTCGCTCCGCCAGGGTAAGGCCAAGCTCATCATCATCTCAACCAACTGCCCTCCCCTGAGGAAGTCCGAGATTGAGTACTACGCCATGCTTGCCAAGACTGGTGTCCACCACTACACCGGCAGTACGCGCTCCCTTTCTTGGCCAGTGTCCATTCGCCTCTTTCTCTAAAATTAACATAATTCTCATCAATTTTTCCTTTACAGACAACATCGATCTTGGTACTGCCTGCGGTAAGTACTTCCGCGTGTCCTCGCTCAGCATCACCGACCCTGGTGATTCGGACATCATCCGTCAGCTGCCTGGCAACCAGTAAAGCTGCATTAAAAAGCTTCTTGGTGTTCTAGCTGCAATCGTAATTCGTTTCGCTACCCTTGAGGGGGGAGGGCCGCATAAAACAGTAACACCAGCGCGTGGTGGGGGCAGGTTGCCTTGCGTGGATATATTTCCTTTCTCGAAGGTCATAGAGTAGAGTGAAGGCCTCGGATGGGACTTGGCCAAAGATAGTAGATTTGTGGGGCTCATGCGCTACCCAATTAGTATTTCTTCCTCGAATAATTTGGGAGACAACTGGCAGCCAATGCCCTCAGAGCATCGCCACACTTGAAACCAAACTAACGCGCCTTCTTGCGTATCTTCCTCTCCTTGCCAGGATGCGCCTCTTGAGCTTCTTCGTCCTGTTTATCGCCCTGGCGTCGGCGGTGTGCGCTTCGCCCCACCCCTTCCCGCACCCCTCTTTTCCCAGCGGTGGCGAGACCACCAGCCGTGGCTTCGAGGACTCGTCTTCCGCCCCCGCCGTCACGGGCTTCTCAACGCTCATGGGACCGCCTGGCCAGTGGCTCTACGTCTACGGCTCCAACTTCCTGACCGGACCCGGCAACACCAGCCTCTACCTGGTCTCGGCCCTGTCGCCTGACTCCATCTCCAACCCCGTGCCCCTCCACGTCTACGACTCCAACTCCTTCGGCTTCACCGTCCCCCCAACAACAAGGACACGTACGATTTTTTTGCTTGTTATTTTTATTATTTCACCATTTTTCAAAGAGACGCGTCTCAGTTGTCGTGAGTGCGTATTGTCGTCTTCAGGTTCGTTCGGTTGATGGTGTCGACGAAGGACGGGAAGAGCGAGCCCTCGAAGCAGGTGTTTGCCATCGGCGTGCCCATCAACCCGCCGACCGTCAGGGGCTTCTCGCGCACCTCCGGCGGGAACGATTGCTGGCTGTATGTCTACGGTGATAACTTTGTCGTGGGCCAGACCCAGGTGCACATCGGCGGCGTCATTCCGACCAGCGTTGCCATCTACGACACCCAGTCCATTGGCCTCACGGTACTCTTCCTTGCTGTTGTTGGTGCTGCTGGTGCGGCTCCTTGAGTGTCGGCTCATCACAACTCACCGCCGCCGCAGGTGCCCAAGCTGCTCAAGTGCGCCGCCGAGCCGGTCACGGTGACGGTGGAGACGCCCAATGGCAAGGCCACCTCGACCGCGACCTACACCGTGCTGCCCAACCAATCCGGCGGCTTCTGCTGAGACTCACCACCACATCGGTTTTTTAGAGGGCCTTGAAGTGTCACTAAACCGTGTGCTCGGTCTTGCGTCATGATGCCAGTTGCCCAGGCCTCTTTCAAACGCTTGAGTGTGAGTGTGAGCGTGAATGTATTTACATCACCTTGGGGGGAAGGCGTTGTGTCGTGTTGGTGGTTGAGCAGCGGTTGCATCAAGGAAGGCCCACGGCGTAGCGAGCCTCCCGGCGCACGAAGGCCATGGCCGAACCCGGGAAGAGCACCCTCTCTTCGTCCTCCTTCACGCCGCGTCTCCGTCGGCTTCGGCCCGACAGCCCACCCGCCAGCTTGGCCTTGATCGCAATCGCCGTCGTGGCCGCGGCCGCCGTAGTCGTGGTTGCAGTCGCGGTCGCGGTCGCTTCCTGGTCATCTTCTGCCTCCTCGTCATTAGCGTCGAGTCCACTGCTACTGCTGCTGTTGCTCTCGCTACGACTGGCGCGGACGGGCAGGCTCCGGCCCCGACTCTCGCCTCGCTTACGTCGCAGGTGAAGCCACTCCATCACGCCGCTCCTCTTCGAGCCCGCCGACAACGAGCCCGACGATGTCGGCGATCCGGGCGTCGTGGGCGCGCTGCGCACGCTCAGGCTCGACAAGTTCGTGGAAGAATACGAAGTGCAGGGCGAGATGTCGCAAGAGGACGAAGACGACGAAGACGAAGACGACTGCGAAGAGGACCAGATCGTAGAGTAGGGGGAGCGGACCTGGCTGCTGGTTGTGGTCGTGGTCGGCGGCGCCAGCTTGGCCATGTCGAGCGGCGGCACCCAGGTGGCCCGCTGTTGTGCGCGGTGGAGCGCCAGCATGCGCGATCGTTCCTCGAAGTCCGTCGCAGCAGCTGTAGCCGCCAGGTCTGCGTCGAGGACCACCGTCTGCGTGCAGTCGAGGGCGTTGTGGTGGTTGTTACCCTCGCGCACCACCACCATGTCGTCCTCGTCGAGGGGCTTGGTGATCATCGACAAGACGCGAGGGGTCACGGCAGAGGCATCGCTCGCCGAGCGGGTGGTACGCCCTCCTGCCACCGTCGTGGGTCGCAAGATGAACGAGTCGTCTTTCGACTTGCCTACCCTCTTCTGTTTCTGCTTCTTCTTCTTCGTTTCCTTCTGCTTCTTCTTGCTCTCCTTCTTCTCCTGCTTCTCCTTCTTGGCGGCGCTCTTCCTCTTCTCCTTGCTGACGAGGCCCGTCGAGGTGGGCGACCTCTCGTCGGACGAGTAGACGAACGACTGCACCTTGCGTAGCCGCACCTGGGCATGCAGGTTGACGTTGTAGCTGAGCGTCTTGGTCGGCGCCGCCTTGGTCCTCCTCTCCTTCTCCTTCTCCTTCCTGCTGTCCCCCAGGCTCGACTCCTTTGCCTCTTCCTCCTTCTTCCCTTTCTTCGTCTTCTTGTCTTCTCTTGGCTGCGTAGAGGATGTCGATGATACCGTCGAAGTAGAAGGTGATGTGACGTCGGCGCTGGCCTCTCGTTTTTGCAGCAGCATCGCCATCGGGTGCTTCATCCTGTTGCCCTCATCGCCCTTCATCTTCTTCTCCCACTCTTCTCTCGCCGCTCGCTCCCTCTCGCGCAGGACTGCCCTCTGCAGCCTGGCCTCCTCCTCCTCCTCGTCGACCTCGCCCAGGAGAGCAGCTGCCGATGGGGGCGGCGACCTGGGTGGCGGTGGCGATGATGGTGATGATGGTGTAGATGGTGAAGGTGGCGAGGAGAGGGCCGCAGGGTGGAGAAAGGTGGAGAGTCTTGTGAAACCCTTGACCGGGCTGGAGAAGGCTTTCTGGTTGCGCCACAGCCACCTCTTCCTCACAGTCTCGCGCGCCTCATCCATGCAGCCGTCATCGTGCTCGTTCATGTTCCTCGACTGCCTAAATGTCGTCTTCCTTTCTCCTTCTGTGTCGCTGTGTTGGAAGCTGCTGTCACGGGCCGTGCTGTGGTCAACCAACCCGATCGTAGGTGAAGCAGAACGTTTCTTGCGGCAGAACGTGTGTTGTTGTCTGGGTGGTGCATGGTCTTGGCGCAGTATTGGTGCTTTCCTTGGTCTTTCATCACTTTCCCCACAAGACCTGATGACACACTTATTATAGAAGACATCACCGCCACCTCGCATGGGGTGCTCTGGTTACGCCTTTCGGCCAAAAGCTTAAAAAAGGCGCACGAGCAGCATCGAAATTCTAGGAATGCATGAGCAAGGAGTACTAAACTGCTTTGAATTCCGTTGGGCATCGCCAGGAGGAGCACCGCCCGACCTCACTGTGGGGCGGGCGCTGGCACCGCCACTCCCTCGCCCTCGTAGGCAGCAGCTGCTGTGTGGTGCGCAACCGAGCATGTGGTGAGCAGTGCAACAACCGGCACCAGTCGACGCCCAGGTGGTGGGAGACGTACCCTGTGGAGAGGGCGCGGGGAGGGAGGCGTCGTCGAACACTATCGGAATGAACCACAGCTCATCCTCCTCCCCACTGCTGTACGCCGTGACCTTGTCTATCGTCATGATGTCCACCTGCAGGCGCCACGCGCACAGAGAGCGGTGAGACGACGTCCATGTTCGCGGCCATCGTTGCAAGATGATCAATGCAGGACCGGCTTTGTTGGGCGTACCTCCCCGGGCTCATCGACTCGCTTACGTTTCTTGCCCGGGCCTTGGTCATCCTCGTCTTCGGCCTGACCCACAGCACATGAACACACCGAAAACGTGAGTTGTACGTGAGTAGGCGGTGAAGCAGATAAAGAAGTGTACAATGTCGAACTCGTCTTCTCGCTCCTCGTACTCCTCGTTCTCCTGGAGTTCGGTGAAGTCCGGGGCGAAGGCCGACCAGTTCTCTGGTTATCGACCCAAAGAATGGGCGTGAGGAGTAGTTCGCCGGAAAGAAAACATAGCAGGGTTCATCCAGGTACGCACCTGTGTAGTTGGTGGCCCAGATATATACAACACCCGACGTGGAGATCGATGCAATGATTGGTCGAAGCGGATGCCACTGCGCAATTCGCTCGCACATTAACAGTTGGCACACACTCACTCACTCACACACACACACACGGTGCGCACGAAGTGTGATCTCTGGGCTGGTGCGTACCACGAGGTCCAATATGCCCTCCTTGGGTCCTTCGAGGATTTTGACCAGGCGACCGAAGGCCCTGTTCCAGATGTAGATGTTGTGCTCGGCCTTCTGCGCCGATCCTGCAGCGTGCCCAATGGCCACGTAGATGATGAGCCCATCGAACGAAAGAACGACAGAGAACGACAGAGAACAGAAAATGACAAGAAAGCAACGAACCTCCGATGATGAAGTCTCCATCACAAGAGAAGCAGCATTGCTTCCACTGTATCTTGTTCACCGCGTCTTGGAACTCGCGATGCTGCAGCGTGTCGACATCGTATCTGTGGTTCCCAGCGACAGACAGGAAGAGGTCAACATTCCAGGAATCGGATCGGGAGGCGGTGCTGGTCCCAAAGGGCCGTGAGCGTACGCTCGCAGGGTACGGTCGGCGGAGTTGAGAAGGAAGTCCTTCCCGCTCTTGCTGAACTGAATCGATTTGATGGTGCTCCCGCCGGACACCCGAAACGAGTGTTCGATCTGATCACATCGGTTCGTGTGGTGTTTAGACGCGTACGACCGTGAGTGTGGAGCAGTGTCAATGACGATGTGTTATGATAGAGAAGCGCATCCAATACCTCCAGTGTTTTGGTGTCTATGATGGTGATGAAGCCTTTGGCATCGCCTGTGTAGATTTTGTCGCCCTTTTTGTTGAAGCTCACCGCGCTGACGTGCATCTTCTGCTTCTGCTCAACGACACACGATATACACGATACACGATATGACACATGGCGCGCAGACCATCGCTCGAAGGGCAGTGGGATGTGATGACGTACCTTGGTGTCCTGCTTCTGCTCTTCGGTGTGGTGCGGCAGGACTGTTCGCTCGCCCGTCTTCCAGTTGCCCAACAGTGGCCGCTCCATTACCGGCAGCACCACGTACTGGTTTCTGAAGGAGCATCGAATCAATCAGTGAATGCAGCTCACGCACAACATGCTAAAAACAGCCGCGCACGCACGCGGACAAGGTGGCGTACGGGTCGCGTGGGTGTATTTGGCAGAAGAGGGCCGCGGATTCGAGCTGCAGGGTCTGGTCCACATTGCCGCTGAGCACGTCCCACAGCTTGACCGTCCAATCGCTCGACGCCGAGAGCAGCTTGCGGCCATCGCGCGACCAGCTGATCACGCACACGACACGACCAACGACACGGCGCGCACGATGTCAGCAAGCACTTGCACGCGCACATGCAAACGGCCGACTCAAAGCTGTACCTGACGCTACTGATGGGGTGGCTGTGGCCCTTGAGCACGCGTGCGATACCACGCGTGTCAAAGTCCCAGATGACGACCCGGCCGTCGAGGCACCCGACGGCGAGGAGGGTCCCGCGCCGGTTGGGCGAACAGCAGCACGCGTAGCCGTCCTCGAGACAGTCCTCGATGACCTCCGGGAACTCGTTCTCAAACGGATCTAGAGCGGTAATTGAAAATGATTTTAAAATGAAAAGATTGAAGATAGATGGGGTGGCGGCAAGATCTCTCAAAAGGGCACGCACTGAGCAGTTCCAAATTCATGCTGGGTGGTCAGCCGAGATGCCTTCTTCTGATGTGTCTGCGATGGAGTAATAAAAGAAAAGCCGCCTTTTTTTCCGACAGAAGAAAAAAGACTAAATAAATGAACAGAACACACAACAAAAAAAAAAAAAAACGAAATTCAAACAACGAAATGAAATACCCGGGTTATTGCGAGCACGGTTGCCACAGAGCCCTGTGGCTTGTCCGCACGACAACCAACGCGAACCCACAAGCTCCTCTCGTTCAAACCGTTTGTTGCGTGAACATAGGCAGAGAAAGAGTTCAACACAAAAGCAAGAGCGAACTAGGCTGCGTTTCTGGTACCTCCTTGTTTTACAATATATTGCTAGTTTTTGTTTTGCTCCTTTTTCATCTTTAAGTTTTTTATTGTCATGATTTATTATTGTCTTTATTATTTATTATTCGTTGGCAGAAGAGGGTAAGGGAGGAGGTGGTGGCGGCTGACTTGAGGAAGCCCTCAGAGGAGGGTAACCTCAACCCCGCTCTCTTGTGTGTTCGCGCCCTTCTCTTTTTGGCCAATTCTATTTATTTGTTCGTAATTCGTGCATTTTTATTCTTCTTCAACTCCGTACGGTCACTGTTTGTGCGTGTGTCGTGCTTTGTGTGTCTCGTGCCTCACCTCAACGCAACGCAACACAACGCCATGCAACGCACAGAACACAGCAACGACACAGCACACAACACGACACAGAATGCAGGCGACCATAGAGCCCACGACAGCGACGATTCCGTCGGGCCGCAAGGTGCCGCCGCCACGGCCCTCGCGCGGGCTCAAGGTGTTGGTAGCCCAGACCCCGGAGGAGAAGCGCAAGCGCGAGGAGAAGAACCGGGTGAAGCGCGCCACAGCCGCCAAGGAGCTCTACGAGACCGAAGTCACCTATGTCCGCAGCATCATGATCCTCACCAACGTACTCTTCGCACACACGACCAACGACACGACCAACGACACGACCAACGACACGACACACGCGCACAACACACCACACACGATCGCACACGCACATCGCACATCGCACACGACTGAGCGTAGCCGCGGCCGGCAACAGGGCTTCATGGTGCCGTGCAAAACGGAGAGCATCCTGACCAAGCAGGAGATCTCGGAGATCTTCTCCAACGTGGCACAGCTGCTGGCCTTCCACAAGGACTTCCTCAAGCAGCTCAAGGAGCGCATCGAAGCCTGGACCGACGAGACTGCCATCGGTGACATCGTTCTCTCCGTCGTACGTCCGATCTTCGTTCTTCGTTCTTTTCGCGTCGCTTTCGTTCTTTGTTCGTCTTCGTTCTTTTCCAGGTCGTTTTTTGATTCTTTCTTTCTTTCTTCTTCTGCCGGTTAGACGCCCTACATGAAGCTCTACACGGCCTACAGTGCAAACTACGACAAGGCCCTCACCTCCATCCAGGCCTTCAGCAAGAAGAACCCTCGATTCGCCGAATTTCTCGATGTACGCCGCCCAGCGCGTGTCGTGTGTCGTGTTTCTCGTGTCGTGCTGAACAAGGCGCCTTCGCATCACAGACGTGCATGCAGTCGGCGTCGTTTGGCGGGCTCCCATTGAACGCGTACCTGATCATGCCCATCCAGCGCATCCCGCGCTACCGCATGCTGCTCGAGGTGCTCGTCGGCTCCACCCCCGAGGAGCACTCCGACTACAAGCAGCTCTCCGAGGCCCTCGGCGTCGTCCGCGACGTGGCCAACTACATCAACACCCACATCGCTAAGGAGGTACGTGACGTCATCCATTTCTCTCTCTGTTCTTTTTCTTTTTCTGACCGCACACGCACACGACAGGACAACACGCGCAACTTGATCAGGATTCAGAATCTGGTGCCGAAGCAGCAGGTGCTGTCTCCGTCGCGCAAGTTCATCATGGAGGCGTCGTTCCCGACGAACTACTTCGTGCAGCTCAAGAAGAAGGCCAAGAAGGACGGCAAGGCCGGTAAGGTCGCCGCCCGGGAAAAGGAGCGGCGCGACAGCGACCGCGCCGAGGACGAGCTGTGGGAGTCGCAGGAGAAGCGCGAGAAGAAGCGCACGTCGCTGTCGTCGCCGTCGCTGCGCGCGCTCGAGTCCGACAGCGCCTTCACGCAGGCCAACCTCTACCTGTTCGACGACGTGCTCGTCCTGCAGAGCGTCAAGGACAAGCACAAGTCGGCCTCGCTCCACCTCACCACCACCTGGATCAAGACCCAGCCGGGTACTCTCTTCATTACTCCTCCCTTTCTGGTCGTTATCGACACCATTGCTGATCATGCGCACGTGTGCGGTGTGCGTGTGCGTGTGGCGTGCGTAGAGTATGGGTGCGTGATTGAGCTGGTGACGCTGGAGATGACGTTCATTGTGGTGACGGGCAACGAGGAGGAGCAAAAGGAGTGGGTCGAGGCTCTCACCCTCGCCAGCAACAACCTCACCGCGCTCTGCTGCGACGATCGAGGTATGCACATCGCACGCACCGCACACACCGCACACACTCATATCTTGTGTGAATGCGGAGCGCAGACCTGCGGGAGCAGTTCGTATTGCGGCGACGCAATGGAGTGTGGCGACCAGTGCCGGCCCAGGCGGCCAAGGGCGAGGACGACGAAAATGACGACGACGATGACGACGACCCCGACTTCGACAAGAAGGCGCCCAAGAAGAAGTTCGGCAAGGGCGGCCTGCTGGTCATGTCCCAGGGCACCAACTCGCCCATCCTCTCCCCGCGCGCCCGCAAGGCCACCCTCACCCGCAACATCTCCACCTCTTCCATCCTCGCCCAGATGAAGGAGAACGCCGCCTCGTCGTGACGCACCATCACCCCACCAGCCAATGGCTATTTATTTATTTATTTATATTTATTTGTCTTTTACATCAACATGTACACCTATTGGACCACGTCGCTTCATTTCCATTGAATGTGGACAGGTGCTATGTGAAAAAGGAGTGAGGGCTCATGAGCCCAGGGCCATTGGCGCTCTGGAGCCAGGGCGCAGTGTTGTTGAGCAGCAGCTTGGAGGCTGAGCGCAGGGCACCCAGCAGCTTGTCCAGGAGTGCCCATCATTGTGACAACCTCCTCTGGTGGATGATTGTCACAGGAAGAGGGTGATGTGTTGCAACCAAGCCCATTGCCATTGTGTGTGGTTGTTGTCACAACTGTGTGGTGGTCTCTCCTTGAAGCTGTGTGGGTTTGGTGGTGTCCCTGAGGGCTAAGTCCCATAGCCCTCTCACCTGCAGCATGGCTGACATCTCTCCAGGCTGCATAGTTGGCAGCCATTTTCAGTTTGAAACAATATCCTTACTCGTAACTTCTGCAGTGTGCCCGGCGCTCCGAAAAACGGGCCTGCGCAAACGATTTCGGAAACTGGTTTGCGAAACGGACATTACCTTTTCGGTGATTGGACCAATCGGGTAAACGGTAGAACGATCCCGAAAAGGCAGCAAGTACTTAAAAGAGGAAGAGGCCAAGACTTCAACCAGCGCTGCTGGCGAGAGTAGCAACGATGATGAACCTGACGAGCGGGTTCAGTGCGTCGGGTTTCATGTCCGCCCTCCTGCTGCTCCTCGTCGCGCTCGACCGCGCGCCTCTGGTCGCCTGCGTGGAAATGGCCCGGTGGTCCTTCAGCCAGGGACCCAACGGAGCCCAGGTTGCATTACCACTGGCCGCGACCTCCGGGACCGGCAGCCTCACTTCCAACTGGACCAGCGCTGCCGACATCGTCTACACCACCTTCAGCCCAGACTTTGCCCTCGAGGTGCGCAACGGAGTGAACAACAACCGCTTCCTCTACTTCACCTTCAACACTGTCGGCTACTACGAGGTCTACCTCACCCTCTCGTACCAAGTGGGCGTCGGTGGTTTTCAGGATCTGGTGATCCAGTCCAAGAACGACCAGGGGGTCTTCGTCGACCGGGTTACCCCCCCAACCTACGGCAACAACTTGATGAACACCTTCAACGCCGACCTCACCAGCTCCAGACAACTCAACGACGCGTCGGCGGCGGAGGTCCGCTTCAAGCTCTCTGGCGCGCAGGCCAACGACGCCTCCGTGTGGTCGCTCCTTGACGATGTCGTGTTCACCGCCCGCCTCATACCGCCGACCAGGTCGCCTTCGCCCTCGCCAACCAAAACGCCATCGAACTCACCGACCAACTCGCCATCGCCGTCGCCCTCACCAACGTTCTCTACCAGCCCATCAAGCACACCATCGCCGTCCCCGTCGGCAACGATCTCAGTCTCGCCATCCCCGTCATGCTCTCCGTCGCCGTCCAGCACGCCTTCGCCCACTCAATCGCCCACCCAGTCACCTTCGCCATCGCCCTCGCCCTCACCCTCGCCCTCGCCCTCGCCGTCCCAGTCATCCTCACAGTCCCCCACGCAGAGCCCCTCCAGCACTCCTTCGCCCTCGCAGTCGCCCTCTCAGAGCCCCTCCAACACCCAGTCCCCGAGCCAATCGTCGACGCAATCTCCTTCGCCCTCGCCCTCGCCCTCGCCCTCGTCCTCGTCCTCGTCCTCACCCTCGCCGTCCCAGTCGCCCACTCAGTCTCCCTCCCAGTCTTCGTCGACAACGCCATCGCCGACCCAAACCCCCTCCAGCACCCCCTCACCAACCCAGTCATCCTCACAGTCCCCCACGCAGAGCCCCTCCAGCACTCCTTCGCCCTCGCAGTCGCCCTCTCAGAGCCCCTCCAACACCCAGTCCCCGAGCCAATCATCGACGCAGTCGCCCTCGAGCACTCCATCTCCCTCTCTGTCGCCTAGCCAGTCAACGACCCAATCACCATCGAGCACTCCTTCGCTGACGCCTACCCAGTCTCCTTCGCCTTCGCCATCGCCATCGCCATCGCCCTCGCCCTCGCCCTCGCCCTCGCCCTCGCCCTCGCCCTCGCCCTCGCCCTCGCCCTCGCCATCGCCATCGCCCTCGCCCTCGCCGTCCCAGTCGCCCACTCAGTCTCCCTCCCAGTCTCCGTCGACAACGCCATCGCCGACTCAATCCCCCTCCAGCACCCCCTCACCAACCCAGTCATCCTCACAGTCCCCCACGCAGAGCCCCTCCAGCACTCCTTCGCCCTCGCAGTCGCCCACCCGAACCTCCTCTGCATCTCCCTCACCATCGCTATCGCCCTATCAGTCTCCCTCGCACTCCCCGACCCAGTCACCGTCCCCCTCACCATCGCGCACCACCAGCCCATCAGGATCACCGTCGCCCTCGTCCGCCTTCTCGCAGTCTCCCGCGCCCAGCCCATCGTCCTCGCCTTCGCCCGGTCTCACGACCTGTCAGGAGGCCGCAGGGGGAGCCGGATCGAGAACAGAGCGCAGATATGGCGACTTTGTGCACCGCTTCCTTTTCCATGGCCTTGGCGGCGTTGTGCCTGTGCGCAGCGTCACCAGCCTGGGTCGGCTCAATCGGGTCGCCTTGTGCGCGCTCGGGACCGACGGCGTGCCGCTGGCCACAGGCTTCGAGGCCCGGTCCGCCGTGGTGTCGGACCCCGCCACCATCCGCGATCATTTCGGCGACATAGAAAAGGTGCCGTGCCCTGTGGTGAAGAGCTATGACGAGATCTCGTTCACGGGCATGGACGTCGACGCCGTGAGTCACTGGCGCTCGGAGAACGCCAGCCTGCTCGACCGGGCCACCCACTTTGCGGTGGGCGTATGGGAACAGCCACCATCGGCGGCGGGATTGGCGCAGGCGCGGTTCCTGGTGTCGGTGATGAGGATTGGCAACAACCTGGCCGAGTGTCCTCCCCACGACTAGCCAGACCACTACCTCAAGAAGAAGTAGTAGAAGTATATTTGACCAAGAGTTGCCATCGTCCGCCACTTCTTCATCTTCTTCGGTCCGATTCCTTGGCGCGCGCCGTCCGGAGCACCTCGTGGTGGCCTCCCCTGGCTGCGTTGGTGCACTTCTCCTTGTGGTCCCATATGCCATTAGCACGCGCCTATTATTTATTTAGTTAATGTTTCCCTATTGGTCTCATACCCAGCGGCCTTCGGCGTTCTGGAGCCAGGGCGCGGTGTCGTCGAGCAGCAGCTCGGAGGCCGAGCCCGAGGCCGGCGAGCGCAGGGCGCCCAGCAGCTCGTCCAGATCCAGACCCGCCGGGCCGCCGCCAGGAGTGCCCATTGCGACGACCTCCTCTGGCGGATGACCGTCGGCGTGTCCGGAAGAGGGCGTCGTTTGTTCACTGTCGCCGTCTTCTTGCGTGGTCGTTGTCGCAGGCGACGATGACGACGACGGCGAAGAAGCCGACAGCGAAGGCGACGACAACGAAGCCGGATTCCAACTGGCGTGCTGGGTGATCGGGGACAGCGGCGAGACGAAACCCGCGAGGGAGGAGGGTCCAACGATGGAGCTGACGGTGGGGCTGATGGCGGCGATGGAGGCCAGGTAGGTGGCCCGGGACCGCCAGTAGAGGTGGATGTCATCAAGCGCGCGGGTCCGGGAGACGAGGGTGAGCCGCGCGTCGATGACGCTCAGCGTGAGCGGGTCGGCGAGCAGGTCCTCCAGGTCCCGCACCGGCAGCGGCGACGGCACATTCTCCTCCAACACGCGCCTCAAACGAACGATGTGCCACTTGGACTGCGCACCCGAGCTGGGATCAGTATCGTGTGTCGTGTGTGTGTGTCGTGTGTGTCGTGTGTGTGTCGTGTGTGTGTGTCGTGTGTATCTGGTGGGAGAGGGTACGATTGAGTCGGCCCAGAGGTTCTGGTGCTGGGTCTCCAGGCGCACCGGGGCGCCATTCTTGCGGATGAAGTAGGTGCTGGTGATGGTGATGGGCGTGGACACGTTGGATGGCGGCTTCTCGAACATCAGCTGCACCAGCTCGAGCTTGCCTTCCGCGCCGATTCCGCCCAGCTTGCTCACCATCTGCCCCACGAGTTCCGCCTGAACACACGACACACACGACACACGACGCACGTGTCAGTGCGATTCGATGGCTCCGGCGGGGGGGGGGCGAGGGGCCAACCGGACTGAACCCGAGATATGCGGCGGCAGACGGGGAGACATAGGCGATGCGCGGGTGTGTCACTCCCAAATGCGTCAGTCCCAGGCTCGTTCGCAGCACAATGAACGGCTGCCTGCGCCCACCCAGACAGAGAAGAGTCAATCACATGGCGCCGCTTCCCACCACCACCCACCACGGGCCGGGCCGCGCACCTCAGGTTGGACACGATCAGGGCGCTGCAGTCGTACTCGGCCAGGAACGGCAGCGCGTCGACCAGGGTCTCGCCGGTCTCGCCCGCCGAAGCCTCCTGAGTCAGCAACAGCGGGGTCGGTCGTAGCGGGGTCGGTCGTGGCGGCGTCGACAAAGAAGCGGAAGAGGGGCTTTGGTGGAAGAGGGCGAGCAGGGCGCGGATCTGGGTGGTGCTCTCGCGCT